>NC_060156.1:17230394-17246503 GCF_021292245.1 Micropterus dolomieu | reverse complement strand
TTTTTGTGGTCATTTTGCAACTCTTTGTGGTTGTTTTGTGACTGTGGTCGTTTTGTGAATCTATGTAGTCGTTTTGCGACTCTTTGTGGTTGTTTTGCAACTCATTGTGGTCGTTTAGTGACTGTGGTCGTTTAGCGACTCTTTGTAGTTGTTTTGTGTCTCTGTGGTTGTTTTGTGACTGTGGTCGTTTTGTGAATGTATGTGGTCGTTTTGCGACTCATTGTGGTTATTTTGTGACTGTGGTCGTTTTGTGAATCTATGTGGTCGTTTTGCGACTCTTTGTGGTCGTTTTGCAACTCATTGTGGTTGTTTTGTGACTGTGGTCGTTTTGTGACTCATTGTGGTCGTTTTGCAACTTTTTGTGGTTGTTTTGCGACTCTTTGTGGTTGTTTTGTGACTCATTGTGGTCGTTTTGCGACTTTTTGTGGTTGTTTTGTGACTGTGGTCGTTTAGCAACTTTTTGTGGTTGTTTTGCGACTCTTTGTGGTTGTTTTGTGACTCATTGTGGTCGTTTTGCGACTTTTTGTGGTTGTTTTGTGACTGTGGTCGTTTTGCAACTTTTTGTGGTTGTTTTGCGACTCTTTGTGGTCGTTTTGTGACTCTTTGTGGACGTTTTGCAACTCTTTGTGGTTGTTTTGCGACTCTTTGTGGTCGTTGTGACTGTGGTTGTTTTGCGACTCTATGTGGTCGTTTTGCGACTCTTTGTGGTCGTTTTGCAACTCTTTGTGGTTGTTTTGCGACTCTTTGTGGTTGTTTTGTAACTCTTTGTGGTTATTTTGGACTCTTATGTGGTTCGTTTTGTAACTCTTTGTGGTTGTTTTGTGAATGTGTTCGTTTTGTAACTCTTTGTGGTTGTTTTGCGACTCTTTGTGGTTGTTTTGCGATTCTTTGTGGTCGTTTTGTGACTCTTTGTGGTCGTTTTGCGACTCTTTGTGGTCAATTTGATTGGCTTTCTAATGAGAACTGCTAACGCTCACACAGAGAACATTTGGTAACAATTTACAACACAAACCAGAATTTACAGTGTAAATGTTTTGTACAGAGTTCATACAAAGACACAGAGAATGAAAGGCAGTTTGTGTCCTCTCCAGATACTGACAAGGAAGGAATTTAAAAACTGGCATGTTTTGAAGTTCAGAGTGGGTGTAGACACAGATGTGATGGCAAAGCCTTTCATCCACACAGCATTTTTCACAGGATTTCAAGCACACTTCAGTGAGCTGAGAGCAGCACTTGAGTTCAGCTCAGACGGGCTTGTTTTGTGTCAACAGCAAAGCTTGCTGGGTACCATGTCCTGGATAAGAATAAAGTAAACATTGTGAGCTCCAACCCCCATCTGATATGACTCATCCTGAGAGTGAACTTTACACTCAGGCTGCTGAATGAACCAATAAATGAAAACTGTCGTGACTGACGAGCTGACCAGCTTCTTTTTCACTTTATTTATTCAGATTATGCCTCTTCTTTTAATTTAACTGTTATCTTTCACACTACTGAGGCCAGGGAAGCCTTAAGATTGATGGACAGCATGTTAACATTTACATAATTCATTTATCTGCCATATAAACAGCATTTGAATAGACTCACCAAAACACAGCAGAGAACAGAACAATTATTAATAAATAATTAGCTGCTAATGAAGCTGTCTTTAATGTAGCTCCTCCTTGCCATTTATCATTAAAACTATCAAAGAAGAGACAGGATAAAGGAAATGGAGTGCTTTCTGTGGAAAGAAATAAAATTATGAGTTTTTATAAATGAAATGACTCATTTGTATGTTCAACATATTCATCTGTGCCCTTAGATTACCTGACTGATTCTCTCACCAGTCAGTGTTTAGCTTAAAGTTATCCTTGTCTCCTCATTATTAATACACAGACAAATGTGTCACTTTTATTACAATCTTGGAGTGAGATATGTGGAAATAGGGTATATACTAGACTGACATACAGGCTGATTCTTGTATATGTATTTGACTCAATATATAGAATTTTTACCAGCTTTGGAAAATTAATTAATAAATAAAGTATTCAGTATTTCCTCACCTGAATTTTATTACAGTGTGGAAATATTTTGAAACTGTATGTAGATCTTCATGTCAGTAAAACAAAAGCTATAGGCATTTTAACGGTTAATAGATAAATGTTTGTTCTTATTGTTTATCTTGTTGGGGAGGGGGCTGCTTCTTCGACTCATGCCTTGGTTACGGTTCTGGACATTGTTTATGAAACTCTGCAAGATATTGGCAAGATACTGTGTTATCTTCAGAGCCAGAACAGAGTATATAAATTTGTATAGTATGTATAGTATACAAAATACAACTTTTATTATTTATATTGATATATAGGCAAAGTGTAAAGTAGCAGAAAATGGAAATACTCAATTTAAGTATAGGCCTACTACTTGAGCATATTGAGAAAAATCAGTTTAGAAACGACAGTTTAGTAATGAATTGACAATAAGAGAATACCCTTGATGCTGGTCCTCCTCTTTTCTTCCTACATGTCGCGCCTGTCCGAGGGGGCGTGGTCACTGATGTCACCTAAAGCAGGAGGGGGGAGGGGGGCGATCCGCTTCCGACACCCGAGTCCCTGTGGAAAGGGTGTTCTTCATTATGTCTAGCTGTAAATGCTCGTCTTTTCCCTTACAGCCTGACGAACATGCCGTCTAAGTCTTAAAAAGTGGAGTTACTATGCAGAGCAGCGGCGACGTTACGTTTTTCTCCAAATATTCAGGATTTGTGGTGGGTTTTGAATCGCCTACAGGATAGAGAGCGAAGCTTCCGCGGAAGAATAAAGTGCAGTGAGATGGGAAATATGATACTGATGGCGCTTCTGCTGGTTTACCTGCCGACAGGTGAGGCTTTAAATGCGTATTAGAAAACACACAAACTTGGTCTATATATATGTGTCATCTGTTATTTCCGTTTTTATACAGGAATTTATAGTGAAGCCACTTAAACAAACAAGTGTTAGTTAATCATCGACAGGTGTAAACAGGACAAGGCCGACTGGTGTCACGTGACTGCAGGTGATTTCCCCTCTTGTTGTCAAAAACCAAACAATTCAGTGAAACTGCCTCGTTTTGCAGACGAATCGGATTCTTTATCATCGGAGAACTGAAAAGAAGATTGTTTTCATTATCGGTTAATCTGTTGTTCAGTTTAAATCATTAGTTATAGACGAAAAGTTAATAATTCATTTATAGGCTATAAATAACTAAACTTTAAGGTCCTTTAACGAGCAAAAATGTAAAAAAAAAATAAAAAAAATAGCCTAATAATAATTTTAAAAAACTCCAGTTCCACCCTCTCAAATTTGCTGTACTTTTCTGTTTTTATATTTTAGTATATTAAATAAGGCTGCAACTACGATTGTTTTTATTATTAGTTGATCTGCGGATTCATTTCTGGATTAATCAGGCCATGTGGCCTGTAAACAATCAAAAAAACAAACAAAGTCACAGTTCCCAAGCGCCCAGGGTGACGTCCTTACATGTTAACCCAAAGATAATCAGTTTACTACAATGTAAGACAAGGAAAATCTGCAACGATTAATGGATTATCAGAATAGTTGCAGATTAATTTTTCTGTTGGTTGACTAATTTAGGCTACTAATCATTGCAGCTCTATGATTAAATATCTTAAGGTTTTAGACTGTTGTCTAACATAACTATGGTTTATTTTTCCAGTGGTGCTGGAAATATCCAGATAAATAAAAGTATAATGCCACACTGTAAAAATAGGCTACTGGAAGTAAAAGTCTTAAACCTATAAGCAGAAAAATGGCCCTGGTGATCTGGTTTGTAAAACTGAGAAATGCAGTAACAATTACCCAGAGCCCAAAGTGACACCTTCACAATGCTTATTTTTCAAACCTCAAAATGATTAATTGTACTGTAATACACAACAAGAAATAGAAGCAAACCCCCACTTTTGAGAAGATTGAACCATTAAATGGCATTTCTGCAAGAATAAAAATGACTTAATGATTAGTTGAATCTATAACAGTGCATCACATTTTCTAAGCTATTCATATGCTTTGTATTCAAAACAGCTGAAGGTAGTAAAGTAACTACAAATGTGGTAAAATAAAAAGTAAAATATTTCCCTCTGAATTCTAGTGGAGTAGAAGTATAAAGTTGCATAAAATGTGCCTCAAATTTGTCCTTGAGATTTCAATCTGTGTTGTTTTGGACAACATGGTCCATATTAGCCATATACAGTATTGTATGTCTTCTCTGACTATAGACTGTTGGTCAAATAAAACGTGCTGTTTATAGACTTTTACTGACAAACAACATGCATTTTTATCAGGGTTTTGTATCACGATTTTAAAGAGAAAGTTTTTAAACTTCGACTTTAAACTGCTACTTTTCTCAATTAGCAATGGTTGCCTGTTATCCACTTGTTTTATCTAACTCTACATTGTTCATCATGATTGAATGATTACTTCTAATGATATGGTACAATATGTGCAAACTGTTAACCAGGCTGGTCAGATTCTTATCACTCAAGCATGTGAAGGCAAAGCCGTCACACAAACAAACAAGGTTTTTCTGTCTACAGTTACAGTAGTATGAATACTGTGTCATGTGTGCTGCTATTTTACATTTTATCTCATTATTATTCTGTCTGCTCGGATTAGAGCTGCTGTCCATCCAGGTGAATGTTCCACAGAGGGAGCGGAGCACAACTCTGTTTGCTTCTGTGATCCTGCGCTGTGACTACTCAACTTCAGCGAACCAACAAGATGTCCTGGTCACCTGGAAGTTTAAGTCCTTCTGTAAAGACCCAGTACTGGATTACTACTCCACTGGTAAGACTGCGGGTAGAAGAAGACGGTGACTTTTAATGTGCAAAAATTAAGCTGAACCAAAGCATGTGAAGAAAAAATAGTGGCATACTGCCAACATTTGGCTTTGGGCCGGTCTCTGTTTGAAAATATGTAATCAAATTTAAACATTACTCAGTGCTGACAGAGCAAGCTATTTATGCAACCAGTAGGTTGCCAGGAACAGAAGTCTCGCTCAAGGACAATTCTCGCTGTGAAATCTCATTAGAGGCAGGATTGTTGCAGGAGTTTGCTGTGTACATGAACTGCTAGCAAGACTTTTATTTCCTGTTACTCCAACACAACAAACTCCTCTGTCCAACTCTGACTCACGTTTACAGCGTTGTCTTCCTGGAACTCACCTCCCATGAGATTTCAGAGCGAGAATTCTGTTTCTGGTTAAAAACAAGTGGTGTTACTCTGTTACCCGTAGAGATCCTTTCCATGATAATGTTAGGCACCTGGTATAAAATGTTGCTGGCTTTTGTAATTGCCCACAATGAATATGTTGCAGGCCACTGCAGCCAGTTCTCGTAGCTGCCAGTGAAGCCATCTAGTGCACGGATTCCAACAGTTTTTGTACAAAATATGTGAAAATAGGCCCAGTTTAAAAACACAAAACAAACTACCCTTTAAAATGTTTCCTTAATATGTTGATTAAAAAACTTTATTTGCTGTTATTACACTTTTCTCAAAACGTATCTGTTGTTGCTCAGAATCAGAAATACTTTATTGATCCTCGACGGGAAATTCTGTGTCACAGTTGCACACATTGCACTAAAGGCAAAAGGAATATAAATAAAGATAGAAAGTTGGTCTATAAAGAAGTATATAAAGAGTAAAAATATAAAAGAAAAAGAAAATATAAAGGAGTGTGGATATGTGCAATATTTAAATAGTTAAAGGAATTGTTATGGTGAACAGTAATAATGAATAAATATTAGCAGCAGAATTGCAGCAGAGAGTATTGCACATTAAGTATTTAAACAGGTATTATTGCACAAAACATATAATAATGTCCAGTTTAAAACTAACGAAATGTTAGAGGGAGGAGTTATAAAGTGTGGTGCATTTCGGGGGAATAAGTCTTGCACTGAAGGTGCTCCTGTGTTTGATTAGTACATCATGGAGTGGGTGGGAGACATTGTCCAAGATGACATGTAGCTTGGACAGCATCCTCCTCTCTGACACCACTGACAGAGTCCAGCTCCACCCCCACAACATCACTGGCCTTGCGGATCAGTTTGTTGAGTCTGTTAGCATCCGCTACCCTCAGCCTGCTGCCCCAGCATGCAACAGCAAACAGGATAGCATTGGCCACCACAAACTCATAAAACATCCTCAGCATCGTCCTGTAGATGTTGAAGGACCTCAGCCTCCTCAGAAAATAGAGACGGCTTTGGCCCTTCCTGTAGAGGGCTTGAGTGTTCTTGGCCCAGTCCAGTTTATTGTCAATGTGCACTCCCAGGTATTTGTAATCCTCCACAATTTCCACACTGACCCTCTGGATGGAAACAGGGGTCACTGGTGCCTTGGCTCTCCTTCGTTGGCTCATTAGTGGTTTGTCACTGGGACACATAGTTCAACTCTTCTAGTTAACAATTAAATGTAAAAATACCAAACATCCACTCACAGATACATTAACGATCTAGAACTGATGGGTAACGTTTTATTGTTTTATCCGTTATACTGTTTAAAAGGTTATTAGTGCATCAAAGAGCAGTAGACTAATAACAGTATTTTGGCTGAATAAATATATAAGTAATTTAAGTCAATTTACTCAAATAATCCTGTCTAAATACTGCATCAGCTCCGGGTCATGCATTGGTATTAGAATAGCTGGATATTTTAATATCCCAATAAGGACAACTATCAGTCAATGGACATAAAGTTGTTACTGTGATGTAGAGACAGAGCTCAGTTATAACTTTATGGATGAAAGATACTTTTGTTACAGATTAATAGCTCACCACTCTGAAACTGTTGCTCCAGTCCACGTTGCTAAGCTGCTAAGGGGAACATACGCAGCTGAACCGAAGCCGTGTTTACCAGCTCTCACTGACCCGCCCTTCTCTGCTTCTGATTGGCTAGTAGTCCTTAACTAGGAACTGCACATGTGCAACTGCCAACAAAGTGAAGGGTGAAAAGAGGAGCTGCAGCAGTGTGCACAACAAAATATGTATGACAAAAATATGGTGTTTTGTGAAAATTAAACCATGTAAACCTGTTCTGGTACAACCTCTAAATAAGATTATGAACCTGAAAATGAGCATAATACCACCTCTTTAAGTAACAGCAACACACGCGCTGTGTATTTTTATGCCCTGGCGAGTAAGTGCTGCTTACATTTAAGTTATAATTAAGTGACTTTGGCTTTATTATCCTATTGGCAGCATGTTGGCAAACTGTTAAGCTGGTTGGTGCCACAGTTATGATGGTTCCAGTAGTATGAGGTAGACGTATCTAGAAGAAAAAGAATATGTCATAATTTGAACATCTTTTATCCTGTTTTCCTCTGTTTCTGAAGGCTATCAGGCTGCTCTGCAGCTGGGTCAGGACCCCTCCAATGACTGCCCAGACCGCCAGCGCACAATCCGCACAGTGATCCAGAAGAAGGGCACTAATCAGCCAACGCTGGGTGTGGAATACAGAGGACGCAGAATTACCATTCAAAACAGTAAGTTTGATCTCATTACAGTGACAGTGTTGATATTTTGCACTGAGACTGCCCTGCTTAAAGTCACCAATGACCTTTTAATTTCTGCTGATGATAGCATGTGCTCAGTCCTGGTACTCCTGGACCTTAGCACTGCATTTGACACCATTGCCCATAACATCATGTTAGACAGACTGAGGCACTGGGTGGGGATCTCTGGTACTGCCCTAGAATGGTTTTCATCCTACCTGTCAAATCGGAAGTTCTGTCTGTAAACAACTATGTGTCTTCATTCTCTCCAGTTAAATATGGTGTGCCTCAGGGGTCGGTCTTAGGACCCATTTGGTTTTCCTTGTATCTGCTTCCCCTTGGACATATGACACACAAATGTACCTGCCCGTCAGATCCAGAGACCCTGGAATTCTGAGTTCACTTAACAACTGCCTTTGTGAAGTTATAAAATGGATGTCAAATAATTTCCTCCAGCTGAACTCAGACAAAACAGAAATCCTGGTGATCGGGCTTAATGTGATTTACTAGGGAACCAGCAGATGGCAAAACAAATACTGCCATCTGCTGGTTCCCTAGTAAATCACATTAAGCCTGTGGCAAAGAACCTTGGTGTTTGGTTTGATAGTAATTTAAATTTCGAGCAGCACACCACAAAGCTTGTTCAATCATGTTTTTATCAACTTAGAAATATAGCAAAAATATGATCAATGTTAACTTTTAAGGACACCGAGACCATTTTACACGCCTTTATTTCATCACGCCTGGATTATTGCAACAGCCTTTTCACCTGTTTAACCCAAAAATCTATTGATCGACTCCAGACTGTCCAGAACTCAGCTGAGCAGAACAAAGTAATATGACCACATCAGCCCTGTTTTAGCTTCATTACACTGGCTCCCAGTATGTTTTAGAATTGACTTTAAAATTTTATTGACCACTTTTAAAGCTCTTCATGGCCTCTTGCCTTCTTATATTTCAGACCTTTTAGTCCCATACACACCAGCACGTACCTTGAGATCCTCGGGCAGAGGTCTGTTGTCTGTTCCAGAGTCTCGACTGAAAACTAAAGGGGACAGAGCGTTTGCTGTCAGGGCCCCGAGGCTCTGGAACAGCCTGCCCGAGGAAATCAGGTCGGCTGACTCTTTTAAGTCCCTTCTTAAAGCATACTTTTATAGGAGAGCCTTTCCCGATCGTATTTGGAAAAATATATGTTCTTATATCAGTTCTTTAAGATAGAGTTCTTATTTTGGTTTGTGAGCAGACTGAATGCTAACAAAAAAGTATTTGAAAGAGATAGAGAGATGATAAGATATTCAAATACCTACAACGTTTGTGGCTTCTTGATCATCTTTTTTATTAGAATCTTTATTTTCGAAATACGCCAGTGATCCAGTGTTCTTGTCTTATTTTTTTAAGTAGTGCAAATGTGACGTTTTCTGTCAACAGATGCTGACCTGGTCATCAATGAGGTGATGTGGTGGGATAACGGCGTATATTTCTGCACCATTGATGCTGCTGGTGACACGGCAGGGGACTCTGATCAGGAAGTCAAACTCATCGTGTACAGTAAGTTTGAGGTTATGATACTCAAGGTGATATAGAGCCTTTTCTGAGGAAAAGGTGTTGAGGAAAAAAAGAGATTGAAACATCTGTATTGATGTGTCTTCTTACCCGTTCCAGACTGGCTGACCGTCCTGTTAATCATCATCGGTGCTCTCCTGCTCATCATGCTCTTCTGCATATGTTGCTGTCAGTGCTGCCCACAGAAGTGCTGCTGCTACGTCCGCTGCCCGTGTTGTCCACAGACATGCTGCTGCCCGGAGAAAGGTAGAAGACATGCTTTTTGTTTGTTTGTTTTTCTACCTACACACAGACCTTTGACCCCCATCTTTGCTTTGCTGTAATTTCAGCTGTGATGCAGCACAGGATGCTGCAAGATGCTGAAAAGGCCATGTCTTCTTGGATGAATGGTCAGCCTTTGTACGCTCCCATTAGCTCCAATGCCTCCTCCCAGGGAGTCCCCATACTGTATTCAGGTGAGTGACACAAAGCTACAATCAGACTTCTCATTGATACTTTGTTTTTTTGTGTTTTCAAGTTTTAAGGTTTTTGCTGGACAAACTTCTAGCAGAGAAAATCACAAGACAGTTTCACAACAGGATTAGTAGAATAGTAGGCAATAGGCAAACTTTAACTCACTGGGGCCTCAATGAGTAATTGAAAACACACCACCTAGGGATTTAAACCCTGAGCCTTCGGATCCCAAGCGTTGGTGACTTACTGGGCCGTGGGACACCTGCTAACAAATTGAGGCAATAACTTCATATGTGCCAGACTCAGATATTATTGTTAGTTTAAACTTAAAATGCTTAAAACAGTCAAGATCTCGTTGATAAAATCCTGAAAAAAAGTTTGGGGTATATTGTCAAATAATTTGGTGACATTTGACCCAACACAAAGCAAAAAAAGAAAATGTTTTTCTTTCTCTACAAATTATAGCAAGATTGTAGCAAGATATATATATATATATATATATATATATATAAGCAGTTTTTAGTGCTTTCAGTTATTGTCCATGAAAAAATAGAAAGTCTATGTAAATTACTGTATTAAGCTATTGTAGCATTAAACATACTTAAAATCACATTTAGTTTAATTGTTACATACGGTTCTATTTGAATCTTAACTAAAAAAATTGGTCTTTACTGCCTTATTTTTGGTTGATCGGTTTGAGAAGATTGACTGCTAATAACAATATTGATTAACTTTTTCACTTGAAAACATGCAAGGTCACAGTCATTGGTTCTAATTAGTGTCTGGAGGTGTTCCTGTTAGGCTGCATACAGCCCTGACAGTCTCCTCTGGTTTGAGCGTCAGGGTAGCTGGTATGTAGCATGTAGTATGGCGTAAAAGGTTCACAAACACTCACTGCTGCTCCTAAAGTTGATTTTTGTGAACACACGAAAATAACTTTTTTTTACCTCTCTGATCTGGAATTTGACAGTTGACAGTAAGAGGATCCTGAGATTTAAGTCAGTAAATCAAACTCAAACTATAAAAGTGAGGGAGATAAAAATCTAATTTTGAAAAGTCCCCGTAAAAATTATGCCCATATAGCATCTAAAGAGCTAGTGGAGAGCAAAGCAGAGCTTAAAGAGAGTGAATATTTGACAAACACAACTTACAATTAATGTTGATGTTGCTTTGTATCTGCTGAATTTATAAATATGAAAGTTTTTGCTTGTTTTATATCAGTTGTTGCAGGTGGAAGATTTGTGTCTCTCCAAATTCTGTTGTAAACTGAACTTTCACTTCTATTCCAGGCTCGTACTCGGACTACCCTGCCAAACAAAACAATGCCATGGCTCCCATGCAGCTGTCACCCATGGCCCTGCACCATCAGCCTCCTCCTCCTCTTCCTCAACACTATGTGAACGGCAGTGTGCATGGCAGCATTCATGGTACTGGACAGGTGTTGGATTACCTGGAGAACCAGGTGAGGGGGATGGATGTGGGGGCACTTCAAATGCCTCAATACGGTGTCCAAAATATGCTCCCATTACAATCCCAGCACCGGCTGCCTTCTCAAGCAGTTCCTTACACACCCGGGCCCCCGAGTATGTTGTCTGCCCTGGATGAGATGGGAGTAAAAGGGGTGGAGAGAAGGGTGATCACCTTGCCTCCTATTATCCAGCGTGTGCCCAGCTTTTTGTCACGCAGCGGGCCTGGAGGTGGAGATGGAGCCAGAGGTGGTCCCAGTCAGTCCAGTGGGAGTTCAAACCGCTCTAGTGGTGGTCTCCACCGCAACAGTCGTGGCTATAGAGATGTCTCTCCCACCAGACGGGGGATCCTGCGTGGTTACAACGACGAGTCCCATCAGGAGAACAGCCGAGGAAGAGCACCACACAGGGGTTCGAGGAACGAGAGAGAAGGCTCGTCCAGGAGGAGAGGAGGTGGATCCAGGCCGCGTAGTCGTGATGACCTGATGGAGGAGCTGCACAGCAGAGCAGCTCGGAGGGAAAGGAGCTATTCACCTCCTCAGCGTCGCAAAGGATCCTGTAACTCTGATGACGAGGACAACCGAGGAAGAAAAGGAGAGAAAGAGAAGGATTGGTCAGAGAAGCCCCCCAGCTACCGCTCCTTAGAGAACCATACTGGACAAAGTAACGGCTGGAGGGACTACAACCACCTTTCTGTAAGATCCACACACAAATACTGACATACACTCTAATCAAATGGAGAATTATTGTTTTTGTTTTAGAACTTTCAATTCAGTTCAGTGGGGCTTTATTGGCATGGGAAACAGACATTTACATTGCCAAAGCAAGTGTGAAATAAAAACATGTACATATTTTTTTTCGTTGTCTTTATTGCCATATTAGCGGCGTGGCTATAGGGATGGCAGTGTGGGTTGGTCCACCACTGAGATCCAGACTATATATCATAATGTCATATAGTCCTATATATCAACAACTATTGGATGTTTTGCTATTCAATACATCCAATTGATTTTTTTTATGGTTCACAAATGATGAATTGTAATTACTTTGTCGATCTCCTAACTTTTCTTTTAACGCCACCACAAGGTTCACCTGTTTTTTAAAGAAATGTCTTGACAGCCATTTGATGGATTGCCGTGAAATTTGGTACAGACATTCATGGCCCCATCAGGACGAATTGTAATCCCTTTGGTTATCCCTTAATCTTTTTTTAATCTAGCGCCATCACCAGGTCAAAATCTCAAACTCAATACTTTGCTTTATGATTAAATACCTGCAAAACTAATCACCATCTACCTCAGTTGTACGTTGTGTTTAGTGCTAATTAGTTAATTTTATTATGCTAACACACTAAACAAAGATGGTGAACATGGCAAACATTATACCTGCTAAACATTAACGTGTTGTTGTGAGCATGTTAGCATGCTGAAGTTAGCATTTAACTCACAGCACTGCTGTGCCTAAGTACAGCCTCACAGAGCTGCTAGCATAGCTGTAGACAGTCTTGTTTAGTCTTAGGCTACTTTCTTTCATCACTCTGCTGTACTTCTTTGGCTTGTTGGTCTTTTCCTTTGCATGTGTTTACTGAATCATCGTATTTCCCTCTTTAACTAAACCCCATCACTGTCACTTTTCTCTCTTAGGATAGAAGCTCCCCTAGCAGCGCCAGCATAGTGATCTGAAGCATTTCAATATTTTTTGTACATTTTCCTGAATATTTCCAGAACGGCGAAAATGAAGACAAACAGTAGGTACTTCAATCTGTTCAATCACTGCACAAGAATAATAGTTGTTGTTAAATTTAAGTAGTGAGTCCTGAAAATGTTCTGTATCAATCTACTTTTACTCTGCAGGCTATGTATGTAATTGCAACAAAAAAAATCTAATCTAAATTTTATGTAAGTTAAGCTGATAAAAAAGTTAAAGGCTATAAATTGCAGATAATATGCAGTTATATTCTTGTCTCTAGTTATTGAGTTAATCAATATTTGTGATTCTTATTCTAATGTATTCAGTGGAGTTATTTGTAAGTGTGATTTTCTTCTGGTGACGGAAAATCCTTCTGTGTCGTGTAGAAAACAAGCAGATACTGTTTGGATACTATAAAATTTTGTGGGGTTTTTAGGTCTATTGTTGTTAACGTGTGTTTTTGCAGAATAATATACACTGTGTTTGTTTTCTATGTTGTTTTTTACTGTTGCATAATTTTTTTTTTAAAGTATTTTTTTTTATCTGTATCTATAGTAACATTATTAGACAGTGACAGCAATACAAAGTATGCTGCATGGACATTTGTAGAAAGATGGACTTAGTGGAAAGTTTAGAAGCTTATTGTACTGAACATTACCAACATACTGTATAATTGTGATTTTCATTAGTGTTTGCTTTTGTTACAAACAAGAATAGAGATATATTTTGATGAAATGTGTTTTGAATAAACCTTGTAAAGTACAGTGTGAAGTGGGTAATTTATGTATTTGTATGTACAGTATATATACGATCTGATGATCCCACCAAAACAGAAGTGGTCCATTAAACTAAAATTAAGTAATTTGATTATTTACAAGTTTGTTTGGAAATGTACACCAGTAACGTAAAATATCAACTGGGGCCTAAATTATTACGTGATCATGTGGCACTGAAATTAAAAATGTAGTTATAAAATCCTAAGTATTGTAATTATTACATGCTGCATAATCCTAAATAAAGATGTTTTAATAAATTACCATAAACTGATTAGCATAGAGTAAAGCTGGAGCAAAAATAATAAATTAATCCAATTGAACCTATATGGGGAAAAGTATTACACGCTGTGAGTACATAAAATCTGAAGTTATACATTAAGATTTAATATGTTTAGATGTATATTTATGTTTTATCAATCAATTATGCTAATTCAGGAGTATATTATAGTAATGACATTGAGCTTGTTTGTTTTGTATGTTTGGTAAATATGTGAGAACTGTAAGTACATGATGTGTGCCAGTTTAACATGTACAGTATTGTGCAAAAGTTTTAGGTAGTTTGAGAAAAATGCTATAAAGTAAGAATGGTTTCAAATATAGACATGCTAATAGACTATTTGTATATTAACAAAATACAAAGTGAGGAACCAGAAGAAAAGTCTAAATCAAATCAAAATTTGGCGTGACCACAGATCATCTCTGGATTTAGGTAGCCTCAGTTGCTTCTCCCTTCATGTATTCCCAGACAGACTCGATGATATTGACATCAGAGCTCTATGGGAGTCATACCATCGCTTCCAGGACTCCTTGTTCTTCTTCACACTATAGTTCCTGATGACTTTGGTTGTATATTTGTGGGGGGAGGGGCAATCCAATACCTCCTTGATGGTATTGCATGATGAATCATTATGTGCATAGTATTCTCTGCGCAGAGGAGACCAATAATTCTGATCAAACACCCAACTCCATTTGCAACCCCAAACTTTCAAGGAACTTCCACCAAGCTGGTCGCTTGGCCTTGTTTCCTTGTCGGGGGTCTGGCTTTTTGGCCACTTTTGACCAGACTTCTTCGGAAAGTAGATATATGTATCAGGGTCCCACTGTTTTCTGCCAGTTCTGAGCTGATGGCACTGCTGGACATCTTCTGATAGCAAAGGGAAATAAGCATGATGTATCTGTCATCTGCTGCAGTAAATTTCCTTGGACAACAACTACAGTCCTTCACATTGCCCGTTTCTTTGTGCTTCTTCAAAAGAGCTTGGACAGCACATCTGGAAACCCCAAAATCTCTGCCTGGGAGAGACCTTGATACAGTATACAGTGGCTACCTTGTGTCTTGTTGCTGTGCATAGTCTTACCATGTTGTATGACTTTTGACTGCAGCCTCATCTTGTTAGCTAACTGTTCCTCACCTAGTTGTATTCCTCCTACACAGCTGTTTCTGTTTCAGTTAATGATTGTGTTTCAACCTACATATGGAATTGTATATCATTAGCTCCTGTTTGGTATAATTGTTAAATCATACATCTAACGATAAGATTTTAAGATCCCTGACTTTGTGCAAATGAACCTAGAACAATTGCCGCTGTTTTGTTTTGTGGTCACACCAAATACTGATTTTGCATTTTGTTAATTTTGTACATCATGCTAAAACTAATGCAATCTAATGCAACAACCTGCAATAAATCTACCTTTATGAGGGTTATGTTTAGTTTATGTTGGAATTATTTTACAGAGTTTCATTTCAGAGGCTGTGGTGCTGTTTTATTGTACTGTATTATACTGAGAGGACTTCTATAAAAGTACACTGCTCAAAAAAATAAAGGGAACACTAAAATAACATCCTAGATCAAATAATTAAATTAAATACTCCTTTCTTTACATAGTTGAATGTGCTGACAACAAAATCACACAAAAATGATCAATGGAAATCAAATTTATCAACCCATGGAGGTCTGGATTTGGAGTCACACTCAAAATCAAAGTGGAAAACCACACTACAGGCCGATTGTCTTTAAAACAAGTCAAAATGAGGCTCAGTAGTGTGTGTGGCCTCCACGTGCCTGTATGACCTCCCTACAACGCCTGGGCATGCTCCTGATGAGGTGGCGGATGGTCTCCTGAGGGATCTCCTCCCAGACCTGGACTAAAGCATCCGCCAACTCCTGGACAGTCTGTGGTGCAACGTGGCGTTGGTGGATTAAGCGAGACATGATGTCCCAGATGTGGTCAATTGGATTCAGGTCTGGGGAACGGGCGGGCCAGTCCATAGCATCAATGCCTTCCTGTTGCAGGAACTGCTGACACACTCCAGCCACATGAGATCTAGCATTGTGTTGCATTAGGAGGAACCCAGGGCCAACCGCACCAGCATATGGTCTCACAAGGGGTCTGAGGATCTCATCTCGGTACCTAATGGCAGTCAGGCTACCTCTGGCGAGCACATGGAGGGCTGTGTGGCCCCCCAAAGAAATGCCACCCCACACCATTACTGACCCACCGCCAAACCGGTCATGCTGGAGGATGTTGCAGGCAGCAGAACGTTCTCCACGGCGTCTCCAGACTCTGTCACGTCTGTCACATGTGCTCAGTGTGAACCTGCTTTCATCTGTGAAGAGCACAGGGCGCCAGTGGCGAATTTGCC
>NC_060156.1:17199894-17230374 GCF_021292245.1 Micropterus dolomieu | reverse complement strand
CATAGTTGAATGTGCTGACAACAAAATCACACAAAAATGATCAATGGAAATCAAATTTATCAACCCATGGAGGTCTGGATTTGGAGTCACACTCAAAATCAAAGTGGAAAACCACACTACAGGCTGATTGTCCTTAAAACAAGTCAAAATGAGGCTCAGTAGTGTGTGTGGCCTCCACGTGCCTGTATGACCTCCCTACAACGCCTGGGCATGCTCCTGATGAAGTGGCGGATGGTCTCCTGAGGGATCTCCTCCCAGACCTGGACTAAAGCATCCGCCAACTCCTGGACAGTCTGTGGTGCAACGTGGCCAGGAAGCATAGGAACTGAGAAGTGGTCTGTGGTCACCACCTGCAGAACCACTCCTTTATTGGGGTGTCTTGCTAATTGCCTATAATTTCCACCTGTTGTTTATTCCATTTGCACAACAGCATGTGAAATTGATTGTCAATCAGTGTTGCTTCCTAAGTGGACAGTTTGATTTCACAGGAGTGTGACTGACTTGGAGTTACATTGTGTTGTTTAAGTGTTCCCTTTATTTTTTTGAGCAGTGTACATTCGTGGTACCCACCCTCTGTGGCTTCTGCTGGGGTATGGCAACACCACTTGGACAAGCCACATGTAGAAATGCAGTCCACTGTAACACTTGTAGTAATAATGGCAATTTGTTAAGTTTAATCATAATTATAATTACATTTGCTAAAGATTATTTCAGACAGCGATGCGTAGCAGAGCAAAAACAAAGATTATTTATATTTTTATCTCAAGATAAAGGTGGGGGTAGAGGGGTTGTTGAGCATAATATATATTGGGGTGATGTCCCCCTAATTAATATATACTACAATTACGGCCCTGAGAAAAATATCGAATAACACCAACTTTATCAGCAAAGCAAAGATCACCTGTGCTTGGTGTAGTAGCTGACAGTAACTAAGTCTGTGAGGTCTAACTACTGCAATTTTTCCTCTGACGAACAACAGAAAGACACAGCACGGATTCAATCATGACCTCTCCACTCTCTTTGCCAGTGTCCTCAGAGACAAGCTAACATCTGAAGAACAGCTAAATGGATAGCCAAAAAAAGAAAATAACTTTCCACCCTGTGGCTGAATGTTGGTACAGTCTGTCTGGATAGCAGGCGTGAAAACTGTCTGGTACATGCTTCTTTTCATCAGTTCCATCTGCACTTTTCACCTTGTAAAAAAAAAATCTGATTAATCCAAGCAGCTCAAGGCAAAAAATCTTTCACCGAGCCCCTAATGGTTGTGACAACAACATAGTTATATACTGCAGTAAAAATAATCAGAGAGGCATCAATATGAGAGGAGGGCCAGCGGCGGGATCCAGATATGACCTCTCATTTAATTTGACCTTACCTAAAAACACAACATTTTATCAACACAGGACATTATTACACTAGACAATGTGAGGTTATGTTTCTCTACAGAGAGGTGTGAAAGAGGATCTCTGACGTCGTTTTTGGAGACAGGCAGGTGGAAAGATTTTTCAAAATGTGAAAAACAAACATGTCATCATGCTCAAATAGAGATGCAGCCGTCATCCTGAGATCAGTCTGAGAAAGAAGGGCAAGGGACTAGACCACGAGCATAATCTCCTGTTGATCAGGTAAGACAAGACTGAAGATGATATATGATGAAGCAAAGATGGTCTTGGAAGATTTTCTTCTTCTTTATGTTGTAGCCTGCATGGTTTTTAAAGAACAAGCAGATATCCATTTCACCACTACACCCTGTTCTTTACATTCTGGTGTTGATAAGATGCTCTCTATGCTCATGAATTCACACACACATTTCTCTTGCAGAAACTGATGAACAGGGTTATTATTTTTCAGATCAAGCCTTTTGTGGTCTGTCTTTCAGTTATGGAAAGCATACATGCTCTGTATGTGTCTGTGCTGCTCTATGCCCTTCTGCTCGGCTCCCTGCCTCCTACAGGTATGTCAGGAGCTCATATACGCCATTCCACACTGCGATATACAGTAATGCTGACATGACGGACAAGGTGTGAAATAATGTTCACACTTCTTTCTGTCTCTTGTCTTCTTTGACAGGAGCAGAGGAAAGTGATGCAGCCGGCAGGAGGGAGGAGAGGGAGAAACGAAGCCTCCCCTACTGGGGCCTGTGGTCGTCAGACTTTTTTGGGTGGTTGGAGGAGCTTCGAGCTCAGGCAGCTCATGAAGGGATGCAGGACCTGGCTCGTACCTTCTGGGCTCACTTCCCCATCGGCAGCAATCTGGGCTATGATAGTCCCGAGTCTGACCCTCAACCTGAGGAGTGAGGCAGAGGAGAGACCAGGTGTGGATAAGAGAGATTAAAGAGTCTAAGGGCAAGTAGAAGTCACCTTTTAACATGTGTTCAGACGATCAACAGCAGCTTGGAGACTACTAGATATTGTAACCCTTTTGTTAATCTTAATGTTGGCTTTTGTATGTATAAAATTAATAATTTACCAAAACAATCCATTAAATATTTCTTTTTCTTCCGAACTTATTAAAATCTAATATGGAGAAAAGTATTGAAGTGGTATGCCTTTCTTTTGCACAAACCTAGGCTTGCACATTTGATGAAGGTTACAAATATTAGAAGTGACCCTAACACATTGTTAATTACACGAAGTATTTAATGTTTTACATTTGTTATGGATTATGCATAAACAATAATATATTCATTTTGTTTGCCAAATAGTCAGTCACAGGCAGACAGCAGAGGATACTTTTACGTGTAAGTATGTCTGTGAAGCCAAAAACAAATGTCCACATGAATGGACAATAAATATGTCTTTTCTAATATATTCTCCCTGTCAGACCTCCAATAAACAAAATGTTAAATTCCAGTATCACAGACAAATACACCTATGTAGGATTTGGGAGATGATGCAGAGTAAAAACTACTCTCAACACCAACTAAAATCCACTGTATATCCACCTAGCTTAACGTAAGGCAGTCTAATGTAGGCTAACAGTCCTGCAATAAATCCTACTTTCATGAAGGTTATAATGTTCACTTTTTGTTGAACCTGTTTTAGAGAGGTGTTAAATCAATTGTATGGTCATTTTGGAGGCTGCAGTACTTCACTTCCACCACAATGATCATGAAGTTGAATCCAAACACAAGTAATGCATGCTTTTCTGTAGCACTGGAGCACTGGAAATATATCCAGACACTTTATGTCTGGATATATTTCCAAAACTATTATTATTACAGTAAGTCAATATTATGGCTGTAACTAGCTGAAGCCTCATCATCTCAGCTCACAATTGATTATGCGATGTTAATGAAAGGGAAAAAGAATTTGTGTATCCTCTCCATGATTTGGATCCGATCCAACATTTATGGGTTCTTCCTTAGACCACGCTATACCTTTTCACCATGTTTCAGGAAAACTGGACTGGTGGTTTTTCTGTAATCATGTTCACAGACAAACAAATTTCAATTTGGAATTTGTTGTTTTAGTTGTTGTGTGAGCTTTGAGGGGACACTAAAGTAAATCTGACTCCGGTCACAACACTCAAGTCAAGTCAAGCATGAGGAGAAGGTGGAAGGGAAGATGGAAACATAGACAAAACGTTAGACAGAAGTGAAGGAACATAAAGAGGAAATTGTTGTTTTTTTCCCCAGCAAAGGTCAATATGTATTCATGATTTTACAGCGTTTCAATCCCTAATCCCCGGGACAATAAAAACGCATTGGCAGAATATAAGAGGTTTACCGTATTCTGCTTTATCTTGAATGCTCTGACGCAGAAATGCTCACTATACGGTTTTGTGAGCAAATGAAAAGAAGTCCACATACCTGAATCATCTCAGGTATTGTGTCAGCTACGAAATTCTTCATCCTGTCAGAAGGGACATGTTCTCTCCAACCCTCATGTCTTTCATCCCTCGTTCTCATTCACCTCTCTTGCTCCAATCCGCTCCATGGCTTAGAATTACAAATGGCACCTGAAGGAAACATGAATCATCAGTGTGTGTCTGTTTCCACAGTGTGTTTGTTTTTTGGATTCCAAGCTAACTTTTTGAATCTCAAACTCAGAAAATCTGTATTTGTGTGTCAGAAATCTGATTTCCCCTTAATATTTTTGTGTTTCAAAAGTAGAAGCCAACGACTCAGCCTGATCCTTCTCAGATGGATCTGATATGTATTAAAAAAAATCCTGTCTATGGACATGCCTGCAGAGCAGAGGCTTGTGCCTTTCATACCAGCCAAGACTCAGACTATTCAGTTCAATTCAGAATGTGCTGACCTCTTTTTGTTCTGATGCCCAGTGTAAGTGTGCAGTTGAATTCACACAGCTGGCCAAATTCAAGCCTCATAAAGAAGTTGTAGCTACTTTTAGTCCAGCTGAACGAAATAAGGAAAGCAAGAGCTCAAAAATGCATTCATCACTCTGTTCTTTAACTGTATTCTTCTACCGTGCATCTCCTCCTTCTGTTTTGTCACTCACTTCCCCTTCTTTCCAAATCCATCATCAAAGTAGTGTAATAGCCTGCCAGCTTTTGGGTTTCCTGCATTCCAGCTCTACCTGTGACAAACGGAGAGACTCTCGCTTTCCCTCTCTGACACACACACACACACACACACACACACACACACACACACACACACACACACACACACACACACACACACACACACACACATCGTATTACAAGTTCAAGCCCAGTTGAGTGAGAATTTCAGAATGAAACCTCTATAAAGTAACAGTTCATCATTCAACCTGCTGTCAGAAAAGCTGTGATTACTGTATGCACTGTTGCTTTGCAGGGAACTGCTAACTTAGAAACACAGTCATGTCAGTCAGCAATCATTAAAGAGAGAGTATGTAACTTCTGATAAACAATAACACAATGTCCATTCATCGTCAACCGCTTATCCTGCGTACAGGGTCGCGGGGGGCTGGAGCCAATCCCAGCTGACATCGGGCAAAAGGCAGGGTACACCCAGAACATGTCACAGTCCATCACAGGGCCACATATAGACAGACAACCACTCACACTCAAATCCACATGGGGATAACATGCTCCACACAGAAAGGCCAGGGCAACCGGGGTTTGAAGCCAAGACCTTCTTGCTGTGAAGCCACAGCACTAACCACCGCACCACCCCAACAACACAATGTTCCTCTCATAAATAAAAAGTTGAGTTCATAAGAAATTAAATGCACTCTTGCTCAGTTTAATGCACTCACTGGATTTGCAACTATAGGCTGAGCGGGAAAGAGTGAGCAGAGGGCAGCGGGGGAAACACTAATGTCCATGTGCAGTGGGTCACACAACATGGAAGCTGGAAAACATTTTTGGGTTTATTCGCATGACAAAGCAATTTTCATTCAAGTGACTGGGTGAACTATCGGAGAACAGAGTCAAAATGTGAACACCCCAGTCCTAAAGATGATCAAGGTTAGATAAAGTGCACACCGTGTACGTTGAACTGAAGCACTGGAGGGAGTGGATAATGGTGGTATCTCCCTGGGCTTAAGGTTAATACATAAACCAAGGGGGAGGTTTAGCTGGAGCTTAAATTGTAAAACCATACATGCAAACAGAAACAGCTCTTAGAGGTGAGCTCAATCCTGTTCTTCTCTTTGGCTTTTCTTCTGTTGTACTTACAATTTGCTTTTTCTTTGTCCACATCATTCAGTCCTTCACCATCTGACATTGTACTTATTTCTTAATTTCCCTTCTTCCAAGGCTCAAGAGTTCCTGGCAAGACTGAGCAGAACCAAGAGGAACATTTGGGATTGCAGCAGACCAGACGTACAGCAGTTACACAATTGAAAGCAATTTTCATTCAAGTGACTGGGTGAACTACCTGAGAACAGAGTCAAAATGTGAACACCCCAGTCCTAAAGATAATCAAGGTTAGATAAAGTGCACACCCTCCATTGAACTGAAGCACTGGAGGAAGTGGATAATGGAGGTATCTCCCTAGGCTTAAGGTTAATATATAAACTAAGGGGGAGGTTTAGCTGGAGCTTAAATTGTAAAACCATACATGCAAACAGAAATAGAAATATTTAAATATTTATTTTCATGCTGCAGCTAATTTAATTTGCAGCATCACACTTTATAGTGACCTAAAACTGATCTTTTTTACATTCTTGGCTTATAATGACACTCATTTCTGCCTCTCATGCAGTCAGTTTGCTAAATAATTTGATGTTTTAACCTCAAACAGATTTTTGGGGCTTCACCTGTGATTACTACTGAAATGAAATTAGATTTATCCCCTGTTATTTTAGTGTAGTGTGTTACGGCCACTGTTTTTGGTTACTGTCCCTTAAAGACCTGTCCGCTCCCACCGACATCCATGGCCCTGATTGGAGCAGCCCTAAGACCGTCCACCAATCTGCGAGCTGTGTTTGGCGCCTGCTGCCTTAAAAGCTGTCATACTGCCGTGCAAAAAGGGCTGTCTGTCATTTAGTGTTTTGCCTCTGTGCCCATCAGTGTGTGTATTGAGCCTGATGTATATTGTGTGCTCGTTCCAGCAGCCATCACTTCCATGGCCTGCTTGTGTTTGTGATCTGCTGCTAATAGTCTTTGTGTTAGCTGTTTAGCTAAAGACTCTGTAACCCTGTTGCAGCAGTATTACCTTACTGAGAGTCAGTAAGTGTTCATTTTGTTAAGTAGCACACTTGAGTGGGTTGTGTTTAACCGTGTGTCTGCAGAGTTGGGCTAGGTTTTAGTGTAAATACTGATAATCCACTCTACACGTTCAGGATATTTCCTTTGTTTAGCCCATTAGGTTTAAGGGTGCTGCGCTCCCTGTGTTTTGTTTTGAGACACCCACAATAGAGAGGTTTTGTTTTCATTTTGGTTTTCGAGTTAGTTAGTAATCCCTGTTTTGGAGGGAGCTCTTTTTGTTATCTGGTGTTTCTGGTTTTGCAGCACCCACTTGCCCAACTTTTGTTGTTTAAACCTTGTAAAAACTCTTGTGTGAATAAATAACTTTTCCACCATACCAAGTTCCTCTGGTTCATGCGTACGTCCCCTTTTGCCTAGTAAGCTGGGACGCAACAAGTATCAGAAACAGCTGCTATAATAAATATAGCAGCTGTTATAAGAGACACTGTCAACCTTCCTTTTCATTACTGTGCACAGTTTACACTTGGTTACCAGAAATTGCGACAGTCTGAAACTTTCTTGTGAAAGTAAAATACATCTGTACTGCAGCAACCTGCATCAGAAATGATATTATACATATTTTGAAATTCAGAGAATCTTTTCACTCCGTAAACCTGCTTGACAAACCACATTCAGGTGCAGTGGAACTCTGCTTATTCTTCCTTCTCACTGCTGCTCATGTGTCGTGTGTGGGAGATGGAAAAGTACCTGGGACGCACATGAAAATTCATTTAAGATCTTGTTTCTGTAGGCAAGGAGGTAAGCGACATTCCAGCGCCAGAGACCAGTTTCCACTTGAAAAGTCTGGGTTGCCGCCCACTCTTCCCCCTGGTTGTGCAGCCGTTTATGCACAGTTGTTGCCATTAAGCAGCTCTGTAAAGACTCTGAGCGGGTAGAAGATGGCATCCCAGCAGCTCTATTTGAGGTTAATGGGGTTGGCTGTCTTGCTGACAATGTTGGCTCTTAGAGGTGAGCTCAATCCTGTTCTTCTTTTTGGCTTTTCTTCTGTTGTACTTACGATTTGCTTTTTCTTTGTCCACACCAATCTGTCCTTCACCATCTCACCTTGTACTTATTTCTAGATTTTTGTGGTAGTTGGGTTTCTCACAGCACTAGCAGTTACAAAGATGAAATAGTGCATGTCGGTGTATGTGGAATATTTCTTGAGAGAGGGTACATTCTGAGATCACATGGAGGCAAGGAAAGGAAAAAGCCTTTATAGAAAATGTTTTGAGATTTATGAATAGACAAAGTTAAGAGATCACCAAAGATATTACAATTCATAGATGTCTGTTCCACATTTCACAGCAATCCATCAAATACTTGTTGAGACAATTCATTCAAAACCACAAATGTGAACCTCATGGTGTGGCACAAGAAAAGTTAGGGGTTCACCAAAGTCAGTAGAAAATGTCATCTGGGGACTATGAATCCATGAATCCATCCAACAAGTTCAGTCTGGACTGACTCACATTGCCATCCCTCAAGATGGAGTGGCTCAAAAAAAGTGAACTATAACTGTGTACTTTCTCAGAAAGAGGTCTTAAATACACATTTTGAGTCCTTAACATTTTACAGTGTTGTTCTGCCCACTGACATTTGTTTGATTTTACCTTTTGAGAAGTGCCATTTTTTCTTTTTACTGTTATTATTACTGTTATTATGAATATATGTATTGCATGCATAAAAATGCAGATAATGGACTATTACAGACAGCAAGAGGTTTGCTAACTTCTAAAGATTAAAAATCAGCCCATAAAAAGCTCTGGAAAGAATGACTCATATGGTACATGTTATGGACAGTCTGATATAGTCAGTTCTGCAGGAAGCTCATATTGCAACACAAACTAGAAAAAAAAAACCCCACATGCAAACAATTTTCTCCAACTGTATCCTTCCACATCTAACTGCACAGCCAAGACAGAGTCCACCTGAAAATATGGACTGGATTTCTGTGCATATTCTTAGGTACATGGATTCTAAAGGGGAGATAGCTTAGAAAAACCTCTGTTTCATGTTTTAGCTTTTCAGAAAAAACAATTAATTAAACCCTCTGAGACTAAAGGGAACAGTCAGCTGCAACTACAATTATTGCAAAGGGTCATTTGACTGAACTGGCTGTGTGCAGCGAGGTACAAGATACCAGATTAGTGCACACTTTGTTTATATGAACATCCGCCACACACAGTTCAGCTCCAGTGGGACTGAAGAGCAGCAGGAAGGGTATCGCTGAAGTGAATATATTTACATGCAAATTGGCCAATAACTAATTTTATTGGATTTGTGTTGGCAATTTCTCCTTTAACCTCCATGGTCCACTTTGACATTTGCATCTATAATGAAAACTAAGAACAAACGTGTTCACTCACTCACTCATTTCAATCCATAAAATCAATTAAGTGAAAGGGGGAAAAAGTGATGCGTAAAACCACTGAAGCTAATCAGAAAATCTGCTGCGGTGCAAGCAGAATAATCAGGAAAATGTGCCGTTTTGATGTAGCTTTGACAAACTATATCTGCATGAGTAGCCTTAAACGTCTAAACAAGTATAGAGGTGGTCTCAAAGACTGGCCATTAAAGTTCTCCACCTGTAACTGGCAAAATCTTACAATTTACACTGCACATAACCATAGTGTGACTGATTAAACTGTGTTCTATTATTAATCAAGAGTCTAACTTACCTGTTATGAAGAATGGTGTTTCATACTGCAGCTCATTAGCTCTCTGTCCACTCTCCTTAACAGATGTATCCAGTGACAGTATCATGCACAAGATCTTAAGGAAAAGAGATGGTAACATTTTACATAACAGTATTATCATAGTGCTGATGCAAATATCACCTCCAGTGAAATGCCCTTTCATTCTTTTTGCCCTATTGTGCTTCCACCCTGTGGCAGGAGTTGGTAATGGCCCCGCAAAGTCCTCTGTTGCCCTCCCTTCTTCCAAGGCTCAAGAGTTCCTGGCAAGACTGAGCAGAACGAAGAGGAACATTTGGGATCGCAGCAGACCAGACGTACAGCAGTGGATCATGCAGTTTATGTACATGGGATATGACGAGCAGGTGGGTTGTCTGTTCCAGGAGAATTCAGGTTTCCTCTGAACCAGAAATCCCTCTCCAGTGAAGTTGTCGACATGACAGGGGACCTGAAAAACAAAACTGATCCACATAACAAAACCAGATCACAGATTTACCACCTTTTGAGAAATGGCTCTTGACACAAGGGTTTGAGGAACAAAGGACACAAAACAGAAACAAAGGATTTCTCTCACCACTGCCTCATGTTTAGTTTGCCTTCTTTCAACAGCAGACTGACTGGATATTCTTCAAATGATGTGCAGTTTATTATATTTCCACGTGCTAATGTGACAGGGTTCACTCTTATGTTACGTTACAAACCCACAAGCAATCTATTGTTTTACTTCCATAAGTTGAGGGAGAGATTCATTTAAAAAGAAATGTGAAAATCGAAACAGCAGAGCCAGAGAATTTCAGACTTTTTACGTAGTATGGGTCAAGCTCCAAATATACTAATGGTAATGCACATCGTTCGTTGGACTATGTCCCCAGTTTGTAATGCTTCTGTCTGTCTAAGTAATATTATCTGATTTCTCTAGAGCCACAGGAGACATACAGCAATTTCCCCCTGTGTAAAACAAAAACGAGGTATATTCTGCTAAAGTTGATACTTATCTCTGATGTTCTCTCTGTGCTCTTCTCACTGGTTTGGAGTTCTTCTGTGTACCAATCACCAATATTACCTGAGGATGTTTTTTTCCCCAAAAGTTTTGACAGTTGCTTATTTAGTAATAAATATTTCATTTTATTGAGAAACACCTGGATTTTCAGGGGCTTCAAACCTGGCTAAGAAGATAAACCATGCAAAAAACATTAAAATAAGAATGACAAACGCACACACAGATAAAACAGACAGTAAAAACTTTAGTCATTTGGATCTTTACATATTTCTGAAATGTGGAGGACAAAAATGTGTGGTGACAAAGGTATAGTTTAAAGTGTAGTCTGGTCTGACGTCTACAAGATATCCTTATCAAAAGGTTATCCTCAAGATGTTGCTGTACGACCTGAACTGAATATATGACAACACATAAATTCTCTCTCACAAACAAATATACAGTCCAGTTTCAGTTTTTTCTCAGGTGATTGTCATGTAGAATTCACCAGGGACAGTAAGCAACAGAGGGAATGCAATAGATAAAAATGGAGCAGAGTACAGAAATTAACCCCCTACTGCCACTATTTTTGACAGCTGACAGCATTTCTGTTTCAGCCAGAGTAGCGTTATTTCTCATACAAATACATGCCATTTGCTGTTGCTTCGTAAAATGGAAAAAACGTGTGAAACCATTTGCCACAGCTGTAGCAGCTTATCATCTGCCTTTGTATACATTAGCTTGAGATTTGTTGAGGGTGAGTTTCTAAACGAATCACGACTGTGGTGTTTGTTTGTTTTTACTCTTCAGAGGCTCGAGACTGACCTGGCGTACTGGATGGACCACGCTCGTGCCAGTGATCAAGGGCGTCAGCACCACTATGATGAAAACTCCCCCATTGGACCGCGTGACCCCAGTTCTTACAGACATGGCGCTGATGTCAACTATGACTATTATTGACTCCAGTCACAGACACACAATTCAAGGCCACTGCTAGTGTGAATGGTCAAAGGGTTTGTTTCTTTGACTCCTGCCTTCTCTTTCAGAGAACCTGTGATAGTAAGTTACAAACCTACAATGCAGCTGTCAATCTGCTCTGACTTTTGATTGGTTACTCCCACCACTGTAACCGACTCTCATATATTTGCCTCTATCCCTACATATTAGTTTTAACAGTGGAAATGACACACAAAATTTAAACAAATTATTAGGCGGATGAATGAACAAATCTGATGTCTTGGCTTTTATTTTTGCTAGATTGTCATAAATAAAGGTGGCTTCGTACTACCAAAGACCCCTGCTTTTTCACTTTCACTACCATTTGTAGACACACGCACGCCTCAAAAAGCAGTCTCTACCTGTGGGGACCTCAATTTTTCTCACCACGGTAATTCCCATCGGTTAGTGTACATTGAAATCACAGTTCCCACCGACACACCATTATTTTCCTTCCTAATTATATCATACACAAAATATTGGAAATATTTTATTAAAATAGCATCTTCATCTGAAATTGATAATGCACATCCTGATATGAGATTTCACAAAGTAGAATGCAACGATGCAACATGTAATGATGCTGTAACAGTCTTTCAAGAAGATTTGCCCAGCCCTGCGGTGTGCTGCATGAACAGCCAACAGGGTGCTGGCACGCCACTGATAAGAGGACATAACATCCAGTGGAAAAACAAAACAGCTCATCTCCGGAGAAAAAACACCATGATAAAATAAACACGAAGCACTGATGCACAGTATGCGCTGCTTGCAAGCTTCTCATGTCTGCGATTTAAATAGCAAAAGCACAAATTCACAAAAAAAGGTAGGTTGGGTTTCAGATGCCCAAATATCTGTTTTTTAATTAGGCTTGCCCATCCAATTGTAAGGAAGCCCTTACCAGCTGCAGCTCCAACTCTTTTTTAAGAGACTTTAAAGAGAAAGTTGTCTCTGCTTCTCAAAAAAGACACATCGTCACAGAGTACTCTACTCAACAGTGTTTTTCAGAGAGTTGCTCTTCAAGGGTCCTCTGAGGAGTCTGTACACCTTTCTGTGTTTTGGGAGAGTCTGTGGTGGGAAACCCATCCGAGATCAGTTGTGTCTGGGTCTTCCTTTCTTCATGCGGGCGGCTTTAGGTTTAGGGATGTACTGATTGTTGGCCTGGTGCTCAAGTTCCCTACTGAAGTACTGGATAGTTTTGTTCAAGCCTTCCTCCAGGGGCACCTGTCAAGACGAGACACAACACATACAACATATTAATACTGCCACTGAGTAAAAACAAACAAAAAGAAAATGCCACTATAAGTATTGCAGCTATATTAATATATTGATACACTGATCAGTTAATGTGTTGGAAAATCATTTGATGAGGCTATTATTGATATTGATGGAGGTTGGTCTCCAAACACAGTGGAACAACATGTAATTGCATGTCTGAAGGGAAAAGCAAGGTGAGAAGATTAAAGTAGTTTGTGAGTAAACACAAAAATAAGGTGGAGAATTAAGCAGAATTAAAATAGTGCCAACATAGAAAATAACCTACTAGAAATAGGGTAATGTATTCTTTCAAATATTTTCTAAAAAAATATACAAATATAACCCCCTCCATCCTGTCATTCTGTGGTAAACACTGAGCCATGTTATACTGCAATTAATTTTCAGTTAGATTTGTTTTTTTGTACAAAAAAAATGTCCTGGAGCACTTCTGAGTAAGATTGAGCAGTTTTGGAGAAATTGTAAAAGTTATTTTAAAATATCAGAATGATAGCCACTGTAACCTATCAACTGGATAGGTTACAGTGGCTCACAAGCCCCTCAGCAGGCTCCGAGAAGTTTGTCAATCAGATGAAAGTGGGCTTTTAGAGAGGGAGACCTTAAAGAGACAAGAGCCAAATTGTCTTGTTTGAGACAGAGGATGAACAGGGGCTGCTTAAAAGGCCAGTATTTTTTGAACTGTGAATCATGTAGAGCTACTCTTGTCAAATCCCAGAATAAAAATATAGATATAGAGTTGGAAATGAGCATAAACGGTCTCGTTTAATCTCGTCAATCTGTCTCTGTATAAAAATATCAGTATCAGCTTGCAAGAAAAGAACTCTATTACACATCTCAGTTATTGTGAATCTAGAGTGCAACATTTATTAGCAGTCAGAATGACATACTTCAAATGACACCGATCAGTTGTTGTAACTGGTTGGTCAGATCTGCAGCACTGTGCGGGTGAAAAAGTTGTGTTTGACAGCATGCCTCCAGTATGTTTGCAGGAAAGTAGCATGAACATGTGAGCATTTTGAGAAAAGTCTTGCTGAGTGTCTGAGTCTGTCGTTGTGTCACACATACCACCGGCTCCCAGCCGAGCATCATCTTGGCTTTTCTGATGTCAGGTCTTCTCCTCTGTGGGTCGTCCTGGGCCTCTGGAAGGAACTGGATCTGACTTCGGCTCACTGTATGTGTTTGTTAGAGTGTGCGTGTTTGCATGAGAGTGCGTTCATGGAGTCACAAATGTACAGAAAGAAGGACATATTGTTATTTGTCTCCTTACTTTAAATCCTACTGATGATCATAATATTATCATTATCTAGACAAATATGAGTCATGGCAGATAGATGCTTCTGCGTCAGAGTGCAGGGGTGGCTTCATGCGTAGGTGCAGTAACACACCTCCTCCTCTTTAATCTTATCTTTTTTAGTGCTACTAGACAAATTTATATTTAGTTATCTAGCAAGGCCATTTCCCGAGCAAACGTCCTTGCAATCATTGTCGCTCTCTATCACAGTGAATGGGAGAATGTAAATATGATTACTTTGTGTCTGCAGCATAATGACTGCAAGATACAGCCTGATAATAGAAGACTCTTCCATTGCTACAAGAATAAAAAGGGGTTAAATCCTACACAGAACTAAATCAGTTTCCATGCCAAGAGCACTGTGACACAGAAGTTCACCTTATGAAAAAACGGTTAAGACAAAACAGACAATAGGACAAGTAAGGAGGGAGAAGAACATTAAGAGACTAGCAGAAAAGCAAGCGAGGCTTGACTGGAGAGGGACTGAGATGTCGAGGAGAGCGACTGAGATGTCGAAAGGTAAGAGTCTGCAGAGACGCACAGAATGAAAACTATCGATCAGATGCCTTACCGACAAGACTTTTGATAAGACGAGCAAACTCCAATATAGTGTGTTCCTCTGGGTTCCCCTGCAAATGGATTTCATAAATGTCTATCACATCAGTGCCAACTACAGAGTGACACATAAACAGCTGTATACATTGCTTATGCGGTATTAATTTTCTATTTCAATTTGTGAAACACAATGGGATGAACTCACCAGATTGACTGGACTGCTGATGTTACTGTTCATCAACAACACCAGGCCGTTCACCAGATCGCTGGAGAACAATTCACACAAAGAAGCAGAGATATTAAAATTGATTCTCTTGTTTTAAAACCCACTCTGCAGCTTTGCTTTGTATGAGGGACATTGCATGAGGTTGAAATTTCCATGCAGAGTTTGTTTATGACAACATTATATTCGTACGTGTAACATGATACAAATATCAGCTGAAAGAGACCAATCATTCTTTTAATATTACTTTTCTATTTAGCACATCATCATAGTGGAACAAAGAGTTCCAAGGCCAGGGGAGACACGGCGGCTTCAGCATGAACTCTCTTCGTTTTTCATTTCCTCGAGCACATCATGCACAACATAAATCCACTTAATTCTTCTTTCAGTCTGTACTAGGGTGACCGTATGTCCTCTTTTTTTTCCGGACACACTGGCATTAGAAGGCATGTGCAAACACAGAAAACGACATGACGGGCAACCTCACCTACCACAGGTCGGGGAACAGTGGATGCAGGTTTACAAAAAATTTCTAATCTCCAACACTGCACCATATCCACCTCAGCTAGCTTTACTTTTTCCAAATGTCAAATTTGCATTCACGCATATACATACTGAGAGATATATATTTTGTCCATCCCATTTACATCAATGAGGGAATGCCAAATAACAGAGACACCTCTCTGTATAATGCAAAGCAGTTCAACAGCACAACAAACTACTGCCTCCAAAACTACCATAACGTTGACACCTCTATGAAAAACAAAAATTGAACATTGTCATAAAGGTAGGATTTATTGCAGGGTTGTTGTATTAGACTGTATCTAGGCATGTGTATGCAAGTGGAAAATGTGAGCATTCAATGTTTTTCACTAAACCCACCGTGTGTATCCTTAATGTCCAACAAATGTAATGAGAGCCTTTTCATTCATCATAAAACATTTGCTAAGCAGATTTATTGACATTCTTGTTTGCTCGCCCAAAAGTATTCCTCTTCACTGCCTTGGCCTTGTTGGTACATTTCCACCACCAATTGGTGAAATATTGTAAAACCACTGGCAGGATGTGAATCACGACGCCCACAAGCTCACATGTGTCAAGGCAAGGAGCTACAGGTAGGCAGGTCTGTGCCGTTCTGCTTGCCCATTCTCCACCCTGCACCTGATTTTGATAAATTGTTAAAATCGGGTGTACAGAGGAGGTCAACATATTTATTGGGAAGATAACAGAATCACTTTTTATCAGATTGCCTGGAGAAGACTGAAAGGAAGTGTGTAAACACCTATGCAAACAAACACATCAGATCTTTTCTAAATTGCGACACTTTCAGTAGCTATTTGTTTTCAACATACCGAACTGTCAATATCACTGACTGACCAATCACAGTAAATATGCACAGCATTCAGGCCCTACATAATAACAAGACCAGAACCCAGGCCCTGAAGGCCAATATGAAAACACTACTGTCCTGAAACCATGTTGCTCTTCCTGTCGTATTATTACTCTACTTCTCCCAGCATGACTCACACAAGCTGCATAACAGCTGCACTCAAGAAGTGAGAAAAATAAATACTTTGAATGGGGAAGAGATTTACCAGAATCAGAAATGTAAGAAGTTCATTTATGTAATTTACCTTCACACAAAGTGCAGCTTCTTCCTGGTTGTGAATTAACATGAGACTCCGAGAACGTGTGTATTTCAAGACTCGTAGTACCACATATCCTTGCAACAGTAGGTATCCAAATAAAGATTTCCTATTTAAACTAGTCTCAAAAGTAGATAATGCACACGGTGTCACCATGAGTAGAAATATGAACTCACTGAACACTACTACATAGAAGTTCATGACATATAGACTATCACTGAACGGCTTTAAAGAATAAGATGGTGCAGCAGAATAAGCAAAGCATTTAACCTTTCCCCAGCTTGTGGCAGTGTGTGGGACTTGTGTGCTATTTCAGCTCTATACTTCCATCCCCTGCCTCCCTGCCATCTGTCACAGGCAGTAAATTATCTTATGCAAGTATTATTTTGTCTGGACTCAAAATCAAGGTTTCATATCGCATCATTTCAATGTCCTTTCATTCTGTAGGCTAATGATTTGTCTTAGTCCTCTCCTTTCCAAATCCTTTGTGTGGGCTGGGCTAATTTTCCTGAAAAGCCATGGCTCTTCTCATTTTCTAGAAATACGCTTAGTGAAATCTTGAACCACTATAGTATATTGCAATAGGAACCTTCACAATATTATAACTCTGCTAGAAACTAGTGATTTAGTTAAGTGTAAAATATGAGACACAAAGATCCAGGGAAGCAACAAGTACTCCTTCCAGCTCTCTGTCTAAAGAACAATCCAGGCATTTCTGAAGTGTTTTCATAACAAGACGCGACACCCACCCACATTATTTAATGCACAGTGAATATTTTTCTTCCTCTGGTGCCCTTAGTGAAGCTATACAACACCTTTTACATCAAACAGATGTAACTAGCCTATATGTTATACTTTGAAATAGTTTGAGGAAGCACAATTCACCCTAAGAGACATAAGACTAGGCCCTCATAATAGATCAAGACCCCCAATTTCACTGCTGTATAGACTTTTTGAGCTACGTTGGACATCAGAAATATGACTAATTAATCAATACATAAAAACAAAATGTTTTTTTATTGCCATTGAAGTTCTGATTTCAGCCAGCAGGGTGAAGACCGTTTATCTGTACTGCTAATAGGTCAGTTGGTTCTGCACGTGTTATATTTGTAGTTAATTAATTTGCAAAGATTTATTTTGACTTTTTTTTTTTTTTTTAAATTTTTTACTGTTGATCAGTGAGAAGAAAATTCACTTCTAATTATATCAAAAAATTATGTCCATGTGTGACACAATACAGTTTATAGGCACAGTGTGCAAAAGAGCAGATATGACTGAGGGAAGGCTTTCGTATCTTTAGGGTTTTTAGACCTTTTCACTGGTCACACAACATGAAAGTCACACAGGGCATCAGGTGAATGCTTTGAGGAGATAGGGAAGCTTCAAATGCTCTGTGTCTCTGATCTCTCGTCTTCAAACTGGTCAAATTAATCTAATCACCTGCACACAAACTGCTAAATACTCCTTTAACCTGTCACATGCCATATCTGCACAGCCAGGCAGAAACACACACACATGTTGGTATTTAATAATAAACTTCAAGGTCCAATTTACATCACTACTCTTCTGCCTTATCCAAAATTCACTAGTCCATGAAAGCATCAACGTCATCAACAGATACTTTTGAAAAATAAAACAAAGCGTTATATTACTTTCTAATAGGTGGGTAGACAACAAATCCAAATATTTTACATGACAAATATTTAGGTACAGAAGAGAAGAATGAACAAAAATGGTTTAATTTGGCAGTCTTACCTTACATACTGAAAGGCTCTTGTTTGGGAACCAGTACCATATACCTAGAACACATATTGAAGGCTAATGTGTGTTAAATGTGTCATACATACATACATTTCTACTCAGCATGCTTAAATTATGAGCATCTTGCATGTTTTTTTTATTATTAGAAAAGGAAAATTAATTATTTTTGCCATGATGATGTTCAAATTATTAGAACTCAAAAGCTCATTGTAAATTAAGGATTTAACTTTTACCCAAATCTAAATAAAAACTGGTAACTTGTCATGTACAGCACTACTGGAAATGTTTTTCGGTCACACTATTTTCAGTTTTGTGCATCAAAATCAACTGCTATTAAACCATATCTTAAATATTTCATATACCTCATAATATTGAAACAGACCTGCATCCAGATGAGGAAGACTGAAGTGTCAAAGAAGATTGCCAGCTATTTTCATGTGATTTTATTTGATTAATGATGTATACATCAGTAATCAATCACCATCTCACAGAGACTAAATCAGGGTGTATATCCTCTACTAGCAATTACTACTACTACTAGCAATGACAAAAGAGCCTAATAGAGGCTTGTCTCAAGCACATAATAGATAAGGTGAATCAGTAGAAGGTTTAAAATGCGTACAGTAAGAGGTTCTCCCTGTAGTGCTTGCAGGATGAAGTTGCTGACGACACGTCCGTCGTTCATGTGCATTCGGGAGCCAAAGGTATTGAAGATTCTTGCCACCCTCACCTCTACTCCTTCCTGTGAGCAAAGAAACAAAAAAGTGGGCGGCTCATTTATGAACTTTGTGATCGTTATTCCTTGATTTTAATGTTTATCTTTATTTTGATTACTTGTTTCATTATTCTGCATTTCACTCTGTTGTTATATTGTAAAGAAAATTCCATAAAAATGCAGTGTTTCCCTTACGATTTTTTCAAGGGGGTGGTAGATCACCCAAAACTACTGGTATCTCAAGATTTTGTTGCTTTTAAGAAAAAAATTATTTCAGCTGATTCTTACATAGCAGTTCCACATAGCAACACAGCATACAGGCCTCCATGCTACGCACACCAGAACAGATAATTAATTAAAATATGGTAACATAAAATAACTAAAATAAAATAATATATACTAGTTACTTATATACATATAAACATACACATATTCACCCAGAACATACCGCAGTGCATTTTTTGAATTTGCATCTGGGGTGAATGTAAACAGCAGCAACAAGATGATAATATGGTTTCATCTTCACATAAAAAACACAATGACAGACATTTGGGAAGCAGAGTCCATCTTGACTGTGTTGAAGCACCAAGCATAAATGATGTAAAACACACAGTCCGCCTCCTCTCATCTTGCCAGAGTCTTGCACTCTGTCGGCTCGGAACTTTGTCCGCCCGTCGAATGTTTGATCCGGGATGTTGATGGAGCCGGTCTCTGTAAAGACAGTCCCTATCTGCTATTATTAATATATATTAAATTCTTGCGGCTTGCCTTCAAAGTATACCAGACCAACACATGTGTCATTTGTTTAGTGGCATATGTCCCTTATAATAATAGATCCTTGTAATATCAAAGTAATATATATTTATTTATCTTTTCAGCTTTTAAGTATGATGCAACCAATCATCATCACTCATCAATCATCCTCACCGATCAAAATTTGAATAAAACTAGCAGCTGTCAACCAAGTCACTCTAAATGGCTGATAAAACATATCTTGAACAGCAAAGCATTATTTATGGAGCTTGACAAAGCGTTTGCACTCAGTAACAGAGTGAGCCCTTTACCATAACCCTGATGCCTCTTCCACACCAATTTCTGAACAAAACCCTCTACTATTTTATTAAAATCTGTTCTTTAACCTGATTGCTAGATTTAAATAGCTAATTATGCACTCACACAACATGTCACAGTCTTAAGATGTTGATATAATTTTCCAATAATATGAGCTAATTTGAATGCAATGTATTTGCATGGGAAGCAGAATTAACTGCATTATGTTAAAGTGTAACAGAGGAAATTTGACCTCTGTTGTCAAAATATTCTCCAGACGAGTATGGCAAGATGATGAATAAATGAGCCCAACTACATCATGGACACTTTGATGGCGCAGTTGTAGAAAACTCTACCATGGCCTTCATACAGTAAGTCAGCCTCACCCATCAGTGCATACTTCTTTAGATGGGATGTGGACACTTTCAGAGTCGTATAACATGAATAAAAACATGAATATTATGTAAATTCTTCTTGAAAATGTGAAAGATTGAAATTCAATGCTCACGGCCTGCAGATATGTTCAGTATGGTAAAGACTAAGGACACAATGAGGACAACATGATGAAGAGGTCACGGACGGTGTGTGTGTTACCCCACTGTCAATGTAAAAGATGGTGGGTGCAGAGGTATATACTTACACACATACCTGGGCAGGTTGTTTCAGTATTTTTGTCACAGTCATGGCACTTAATTGTAGGTACCACTGGACTCCAGAGATTAATTTGTTCACTGTGTAATAATTTTCTGTCATCCTAAACCCTTTTTCCAATGTGGATGTGAATACCCTCAAATCAAAGCTGTGAGACTGCACTTTAAGCCCATATTCATTATTTAACTATAACTTAAATATGTTTTGGTAAAGAGCCAAAATAGCAAAACTTGTGTCAGTGTCCAAATATATATGGACCTGACTGTAGGTCTACCTTTTGCCACCAAAACAGAACTGACCTGTCGAGGCATGGACTGCCTGTGTGTTGCACTGACACAGAACCAGCATCAACTTTTTGACCTACAGCAGCTTGTCTGTTGTATCGGACCATGCGGGCCAGCCTTCACTTCACACGTGCATCAATGAGCCTTGCCCACCCATGACTCCATCGTAGGTTTATAGCTTTTCCTCCCTTGGAGCACTTTTGATATGTACTGACCACTGCAGAGCGTTTTGGAGATGCTCTGACCCAGTCGTCTAGCCATCACAATTTGGCCCTTGTCAAAGTGGCTTCTAACATATCAACTATGAGGACATGGTGTTCACTTTCTGTCTAATATATCCCATCCACTGACACGTGCCATGGTAACGAGATAATCTGCGTTATTCACTTCACCTATTAGTGGTCATTATGTTATGGCTGATCGGTTATTTTCCTGCTATTTAAAGGGCGCATTATTCACATAGTAAGATGCATAGGCAAGTTCTAGTAATGGGGGTTACACAATTTTCCATCTTAATAATGCTTGCCCTCTGTCTGAGGAGCAGGTGAAACATGCCTTTTCATTCACTGCATAACCCACGTACACATCAGTTTATAAATGTTAATTAATTTTGATTATATAACTGGGAAATAGATGTAATGTGTGATATTCCCGTCACAGTGCACAAACGACTGACAGGTGGATATTAAAAGCTGACCATTTCCAAAAATTCCCCCAGTAAGTGTGAAAAAAATAATGAGCAGCTGAGGAGCAGCAGGAGATGAGGCAGATAAATAAATATCACCTGCCTGGAGGAAAGGCAAGACAAGTCAATCATATCTGATCATCAAAGGCTGGCGTCAATCAAGTCATAACAGAAAGAATTTTTCATCGACATCATTTGGATTTAAGAAAACATGCATGAAATTTTATTGATATTGTGGTTAAAGTATGTTGTGAATTTTTCTTCATTAATCCCAGACTCAGTGATCAACACATGATTCACTGATGGCTCATTGACAGCTCAGGAGCACCTTCAGCCACAGACTCATCCAATCCCGAGCCTCAAAGCGCTTTAGAGGCTCATTTGTGCCATCAGCCATCAGGCTCCACAACACCACAGAACCAAACTGACGGATTTTCCTGATCATATTTCAGACATTTATCAGGTTGTAAATGGTTGTAAATAATTATTATTGATTGTACAGTGTAAATAGTGTGTTATTACTTCTATAATACTGCATCTGTTCTTTTATATTCCTTTGTGCTGCTATGTCGACCAAAATTAAAGATATATTATAACTTTAAATAACTTTAATCCCTCGTAGGGGATTAATAAAGTTATAGCTTACCTTAAAAATCATCTATGCATAATTTGGTACACTTCTGTCTCTCTTCATCAGGATACACCAATGAGCGGGACTAGTTAAATGCACAACGCTCACAAACCAACTACTTGAATATTTACATTTTGGCAAAAAGCAGGATTAGTGGTAGTTTTGAAGCATGATATAGCGCTATATATATTCATGTACATTATTTGACTTCATAGCATTAACACAACAAACACTTCTGCTCTCTATCAGCACGATTATCTGAAGTAGACCAGCGTTGACAACCGGAGCCCACTGCACTGTGCGTTGTCTTTAATATTAGCTGCTGGCGTTATTTGAAATCCATTCTTCTGCTGTAGCTTCAGCCATTGTTCTGCTCTGAATAGTCATGTGGAGGCGAGGCTGCGGTAGGATGACAAAACGCCTACAGAACTGTGACCAACTGACCACCTGCCCCTTATGAATGCATAAAACATGTAAATAAAAGTAGCACGATGAATGTATCCAAATGTAACAGAGTAAAATAAAGTAAAAAAAATTTTTTCTCTAAACATCTACTTAAGTGAGAGTAAAAAGTATGCTGCAGAAAACTCAAATTGACAACTGACTCAAAAAATTACATGACTACATGTAACAAAGTAAATGTAACTCATTAATTCCCACCTGTGGATAGTGGCAACAAAGCAGTGACAGTTTACCAGTAGCCAATTAACCCAAACCCAGCCTCAAAATACACACTGTTTACCCAGTTGAATGGTTACATATGCAGAATCATTGTGTTGTTCCAAAGTAATTTACTGATAAAAGTCACAGGGACTACTATGACCGTCAATCAAAAGCCTATTGTATTGAGTGACAGTGATGATACCTGTTTCATGTAGGCATAACACATGGTCTCTGCTACACGTTTCCCCTCATCGTAGCATGCTCGAGGACCAATTGGATTCACATGCCCCCAGTACTCCTCATTTTGTGGGTGTACCTCTGGATCTGAAAGACAAACATTTTAGAAACATTTTTAAATGTTGGTATTCAGTTTTCTGCACAGACAATGAAACAGGGGTGATTTAGAATAGCATGCTTCCCATCTTGCAGATTGACATATTCATAGTTTGCATGTTCTCCCCGTGTCTGCGTGGGTTCCTAAATTGTCCTTAGGTGTGAGAGTTTGTCTATGTGTGGCCCTGCGATGGACTGGCGACCTGTCCAGAGTGTACCCTGCCTTTCGCCCGATGTCAGCCGCGACCCTGTACGCAGGATGTGAAACACAGTGTAATTTTGTGTTTCAGTTGGTTTAAACTAGATAATGTGAGCTTGCCTGCAATGATGTGTGTGATAACTTTCACCGTCCATTTGATCGATTCAACAAAATTCAAATAGGCCAGGAGGGAACAAAGATGAAGAGAATAAACTGAGTGATGAGTAACTTAAGTAGTGTAGGCGGTGTAGCACAGATAAAACCTGGAGGAGGAACTAGTCTAAATGACTGTATTAGTATAACATTAGAAAGTATATTGTTAATTTAATAGTAAACTAAAAGTTTGATAATATATTCATTATGTTACTATATTCAATATAATTTCATATAATAGTACATAACTTACCACTAGTATAATATTCATTCAAATTACAGCTGTTTCAGTTAGGGGTTGTTTTTTTATTCATAAACTTTGTGCAAGAAAAATGCTCTAGGAGGCTACATGATAGTCTCCAACCTTGATTTTGGGCAGGCTACTAACTCGTCAATAATCATACCCATTTATGCAGAGTTCAACATTTATAAAGTTTGTTGCAGCACATCAAACTTTTTTAAATCCCGCTCTATTCAGGCATCTCGCTGTTGTTTTTCAGGAACGGAGCCACAGAGCGACCGGCCAATTGGGTTAATTCCGTTACTCCTGTTCGCCACTCCGACTATGTTTTGGACAATTAGCATTGAGGGTCCGACGGGGTGGGAGATTACGGTCGGTTGTACTCATAAATAATTTTCCGCTTCGCACAGATCTATTTCAGGGAGCATTTAAGAGAGAAATAGGCGCTCGGCAGATCCCTGCGCCTAACGTTACAGAAACTAATCACATAGTCGCTACTCTCTGCCTGTCTAGTATTTTTGGCTATGCATTATAAATAAATATGTTCATCTACACTTTTAACAAACAAACTTCTGGATGAACAGGATTTTCACATTTTTACTGTGACTTTTTATTAGCCTTAAATTGATTGATTGACTGACTACAATAACCCCAATAATCGATCACAAAGAAAACTAGATGTGGATGACTGTAAGCTATCTTTCTTACCTCCATAAACCTCGGAAGTAGAAGCAAGGAGAAGTCTGGCACCCACACGTTTGGCCAGACCTTGAAGACAAACAAAACAGTGAGAAGTCTTTTTTTTGCAAGAAACAAAGGAGACCAAACTCTGACCTACATATTTCACCACTGCCAAGGCAGCCCATCTGCAAAAGGTATCTTTTAAAAAATAATCTGTGACTGGTCTATTACAATGTCCTCAACAAGTTTGTTAATATTCTTTCACTGCCTGACAATACTATATCTGAATAAAGTATTACCAATAAAGTGTTTATATTTTGGTTCCTGTGATACAGATTAAATTTTTCATCCACAGAAGTTGTTCTAAAATGTCTTTCAAAAATCCACCATTGTTTGTAAAAGGGGAATCTTGTCTGTCTAACCGTGTCACTCTTTTGCCCTGTACTGTAAAACGGAAGAAAACAAATGAAATTTGATTTTCATAGTCTGAATGTCCAAGATCTGAAGTGATCTTAAAATAAAACACATTCACTGTATTTTGTGCCTTATTACACAGATTAAAATTTCTTGCTGGATTACAAATAATAAATGACAAATGTATTACAGTGCTCTTAAGAATGTGGAACAAAAAGCACATTTGTGATAGACTTCAATAATTGACGACAAAAGATGTTATTAGAAAAAAGTCTTATATAAAGCCTTGTTTTTGTACCTTACATAAACTCTATCAGTAGCCTGCCCTTAGCTGAATGTACTCACCAAGCATGTTAAGAGTGCCGATGGTGTTAGTCTTGAGTGTTTTGATGGGATTGTACATGTAGTTGGGAGGAGAGGCTGGAGACGCCAGGTGATAGATCTGGTCGACTGTAAAGAGCAGGGGAAACATACATCATCTCACCTTGAAAAGCACCTCTATTTATTTCCAATGTTTTGTTCTGCGGCTTTTGGAACTTTGACTGTGATACCTTAACTGACAGCCGGCCTTGGAGGTCTACGGTGAAGCATAAGGGGACCATATATGGAGTACAAAAAAACCTATCTGGGGAAGCAGCTGCTGAATAATAGATTTAACCTGAAGGAGCGTATAAGTCAGAGAAAAATGTGTCTGTCAGTTGCATCTAATGTTCACTAGTGAGAGAAGCAAACTTTCTATATTTTGATGTGGCTCAGAGCACAATTTGAATATTTTCTCTTGACACATGGCACAATTAACAAAACAAACATGTATACTCTCACTACTTTATCGGTATTGAGTGAATTTAAATTTCTGACTACTAGGTAGGGCTGGTCGATTTGGCCTAAAATCAAAATCACGATTAATTGAGTATTTTACCTTGATTACAATTAATTAACGAACTGCTTCTAAAATTTCACACAATAATTGATATAAATGCGCTACCAATGATTTTCACTTGCACACTGCGCGAGTACGGCAACACTCAACGTTTGGTAAGCAGCGTCTCCTCATTCACCAAAGGACATCTATCTGCCTGACAGCTGAGGTTATAAGAACAGCCAAGTTATGTCGTGTAAGCATGTGTGCAGCAAGTGTGTTGGTCGAGCAAATGTGAGAGAGAGAGAGCAGCAGAAAGTGGCGGTAAAAGCGAGCGAGTTTTAAGTTGTCAGTCGGGTGACAGTGTGTCCGTTAATAAAACGCATGTCAACAAATGCCTGTTGCTTCCCAACTGCTGGAAAGTAAAGGCACTTAGCGCTAGCGAACATCTCCCTGTGCTTTAGACTCCGGTTTGGAAGCTGAGCAAAACTGGACGGGGTGTCACATGACCACATACGCAGTTGTATTTTTTTAAGGGGAAACTACATGAACACACGCAGTGGGGAAATATTAATAGGATTAAAAAAAACAGACATGGTGAAATTGCGTCGGTTAGAGGCTCTGAATTTTGTTTTCGATTACTTCTCAATTAATCGTCCAGCCCTTCCCCTAGGGCAAGAAGTTCTCCCCTCAGTCTGACCATATGCCCCTCAAAAAGTTAAGTGTCCCTTGGCAACAGTGGCCTTGATGGCCCACCCACACTGCCCCAGATGATTTCCTAGTTTTATCCTCTGCCTCGTTCTTGTCAATACGGTTTTTAGACACTAGTGTTTTTTATTAAGATTCAACATCAAGTGAAATGCAGCACACACAGTGGGTTGGATTTCAAGCCTGGTATGAACCACAGATATACCAGGCTATTTATTACGATAGTTCGACACAAGAGCGAGAGATAATAAAATAAGCGAGGTTTGGATTTGGCTGGCTGGTTATTTAGCTAGCCAATATCAGGAGCACTTTGCTGAAATTTGTTAAGCTTTTCATAAAGTCAATACGCTCATCAGTGTCAAGTAAGAGAGCTCAAGGGGACGGGCTAGAAAGAGTGACAGTATAGACAGAAGTGTAGAAGCGTGATCATGATGCCAGCGTTCTGTAGTTTAGAGTATGAACTACACTGCAGACTAGAGATGCATCAATTACAATTTTCCTGGCAAACTCTTATTTCCAATTTTTTAATGGTCTGACTTGCAGAATGTGATTTCAGCCGAGTCCGATTTTCTTTCTTTCTAAGACCTATAATTGACAGCATACACAAACATCTCTAAATTTTCTTTAATGGAAATTAATTTCTTTCTTTCTTTTTCTTTCTTTCTTTCACTGTCTTTCTTTCTTTCTTACTTTCATAATAAAACATTGAAAATTAAATACGTTTTACATTTACTCCAATGGCTTTTAGTCATTGGTGTGAGTTAAAAGAGTGGAAAGGATGCAGGACAGATTCCGAGCTGGCCGTCTTCCTGTAAGTAGTAACTTATTAGCAAGCTTGCTATGTCTTCTGTTGTTGCACTTGCTTGATGTTGTCAAATATACAGTGATAAAAGGTACATTATGTTGTTGTGTTTACTAGATTCATGGATTTGTTTATGCTGTATCTGTATTTGTTATTTTTGTTCTCTGCAATTTATAACTGCTAAATTGAATAGTTTTGATTGGATTAATCTTGTCATATTTAAATGTAAACTTTTGATTTTGAAACTGCTTTCGCAACATTGTTAAAATGAAACATTCATGCCAATAAAGCACACTGAACTGAACTGACTGTTGTGTCATTAGCTAGTCTAATTGTTATGCAGCTGGCATGGCAGACTCCGTGAACAGTCTTTTACAATAACAGTGACTATATTCAATGTAAATCGTACACGTCTAGGTGATACCAATCTATCTTATCAAATCAATGCATCACTAGTATTGTGGATGCATTATATCATTCTAATGGATGGCGCAGTCCAAGGTCGTCTTGCCATAAACTGGAGCAAAGCCTGTGAGCTAGTTCAAAGGAGACAACCAAAGTGCACTGCAACATACAGCCAGCTACACATTGCACCCATTGCAGTTGGTTGGTGTTATCTGAGCCATCCGTCCACAGCTTGCTTTTCTGCTCTGCCATGCCAGCTCTACTGATTAAAAAACAAAAATAAATGCTGCATCAACCTTTGGTCCCTGAGTCCAAGGTCAAAAAGGTGCTTTTATAGCTGGTATATATTTTTAAGGGTATTGAGATATGAGGAACGATTTTAGAGGGAATTGTCATTTATGCATTGAATTCTAAAAAAATATATAAAAAAGATGATGATGATGATGTGATTTTTGCTCTGGTCTGCACCAAACAAGCACAAGCAAAAAAGTTTCCTTATGTTTGGAGAATATGATTTGGGGCATTGTGACATTTACGTTTATTAAAAGAATGTAGCTCCTGCGATTTGGATAATATTTTGATTAATTATTCAGCCCTAGTTTCTAACTGTGAACTAAATCTGTGTGCATTTCTATATTTAATGTGCTGACAGCCTCCTATAGATTTTTGACCACTGATTCAAAGGGGGGCATTTTGCAGCCCCTTGTGCTGCTGTCTAATAATAAGGCTGTAATAATGAGTATAAAATATTCCGTCCAATAACAGCTACACCTTTTAATAATTATAATTAGTCATTTAAGCTCATGCTTTTGTCCAAAGTGACTTACAATTGCCATATACGTGAGAAGTCGCACACCTCTGGAGCTACTAAGGGTTAAGTGTTCTATTCTATTCTAATTTAAATATATGTTTATATATTTTGTGTGTGTAGCATACAACAACAACTTTCATTGCGGAATGGATTGTATAACACTATAAAGCTAAACCTCGAGCCTTTTGTGGGGGTGAGAATGTGTGTTTTGTGTTGTTCATTTCCATTGTGGCAATAAACAGAATAATTTCATGAGCTGTATACAATATCTAAAAGCCAAAATAAGCCACAACTTCATGTAACCTTGTGTAAAGGGAAAGGGCTTTAACAAAGGCCATTAGATGCCTTAGATACGAAAGTTGTATGCTGAGAGCAATTTGTAGCAATCTGAATGACTTTTAATGAAAGCAGAAACCTAGCATTTACTTTTCAAAGGGTAATGACTCATCACAGCCACAGTAAAATCACGAAGAATGATGACAAAGGCATTGTGGATTACCCTCTCTAGGTAACGTTGTAATCTTCACTAGTAGGATGTATTGTAGTGCTTCAGTATTATTTTGGATAGTACTGTACTCTACAGGTGTACTTGCTATCATGATGAGAGGGTTCAGGAGGACGAGATGAGATTTTAAGACCATTTTTAAGAAATCTTCAGTGCCAATTATATGAAAATTTGTTTGCAGCATTTTCTGCCTTTTCTGCATCAATTTATGGCCGAAATGTTTAGGTGACAATTCAAAATATAAAAATTCAAAATAATATAATGCAGTAAGGCTGACAGGCATTCTGTATAGCTTTCAGATGTTTTTTTCCTGTAGATCAACTTTTCTCATGTAATATTATCCCAGATGAGTCAGCACATTTGCAGGCATGATTTAGTCTTACATCCTCTTTTGTGTGTTTTGTTTGGGAAAGTAACCTCCTTAAATGTGATTGTGGCACCTTTTCACCTCAGTGGTAAATTATTTCATTTTAATTCACTCCCAAACTTTAATAGCTCCTGTGTTCCAGCAGCAATGATTAATCATACACTGCTCAAAAAAATAAAAAGGGAACACTTAAACAACACAATGTAACTCCAAGTCAATCACACTCCTGTGAAATCAAACTGTCCACTTAGGAAGCAACACTGATTGACAATCAATTTCACATGCTGTTGTACAAATGGAATAGACAACAGGTGGAAATTATAGGCAATTAGCAAGACACCCCAAATAAAGGAGTGGTTCTGCAGGTGGTGACCACAGACCACTTCTCAGTTCCTATGCTTCCTGGCTGATGTTTTGGTCACTTTTGAATGCTGGCGGTGCTTTCACTCTAGTGGTAGCATGAGACGGAGTCTACAACCCACACAAGTGGCTCAGGTAGTGCAGCTCATCCAGGATGGCACATCAATGCGAGCTGTGGCAAGAAGGTTTGCTGTGTCTGTCAGCGTAGTGTCCAGAGCATGGAGGCGTTACCAGGAGACAGGCCAGTACATCACGAGACGTAGAGGAGGCCGTAGGAGGACAACAACCCAGCAGCAGGACCACTACCTCCGCCTTTGTGCAAGGAGGAGCAGGCGGAGCACTGCCAGAGCCCTGCAAAATGACCTCCAGCAGGCCACAATGGTGCATGTGTCTGCTCAAACGGTCAGAAACGGACTCCATGAGGGTGGTATGAGCGCCCGACATCCACAGGTGGGGGTTGTGCTTACAGCCCAACACCGTGCAGGACGTTTGCCATTTGCCAGAGAACACCAAGACTGATAAATTCGCCACTGGCGCCCTGTGCTCTTTACAGATGAAAGCAGGTTCACACTGAGCACATGCGACAGACGTGACAGAGTCTGGAGACGCCGTGGAGAACGTTCTGCTGCCCGCAACATCTTCCAGCATAACTGGTTTGGCGGTGGGTCAGTAATGGTGTGGGGTGGCATTTCTTTGGGGGGCCACACAGCCATCCATGTGCTCGCCAGAGGTAGCCTGACTGCCATTAGGTACTGAGATGAGATCCTCAGACCCCTTGTGAGACCATATGCTGGTGCGGTTGGCCCCGGGTTCCTCCTAATGCAACACAATGCTAGATCTCATGTGGCTGGAGTGTGTCAGCAGTTCCTGCAACAGGAAGGCATTGATGCTATGGACTGGCCCGC
>NC_060156.1:17188398-17199794 GCF_021292245.1 Micropterus dolomieu | reverse complement strand
ATCTGTGGCCATGGTTCTCAGCAGGAAACCGGTGGAGTGCCAACTCCAGGTAGGGAATGAGTCCTTACCCCAAGTGAAGGAGTTCAAGTACCTCGGGGTCTTGTTCACGAGTGAGGGGAGACTAGAGCAGGAGATTGGCCGGAGAATCGGAGCAGCGGGGGTGGTATTGCACTCGCTTTACTGCACCGTTGTGGTGAAAAGAGAGCTGAGCCGTAAGGCAAAGCTCTTGATCTACCGGTTGATTTTCGCTCCTACACTCACCTATGGTCATGAAGGCTGGGTCATGACCGAAACAGCGAGATCGCGGGTACAAGCAGCCGAAATGGGTTTCCTCAGGCGGGTGGCTGGTGTCTCCCTTAGAGATAGGGTGAGAAGCTCGGCCATCTGCGAGGAGCTCAGAGTAGAGCCGCTGCTCCTTTGCGTTGAAAAGAGCCAGTTGAGGTGTTTGGGCATCTGGTAAGGATGCCTCCCGGACGCCTCCCTAGGGAGGTGTTCCAGGCACGTCCAGCTGGGAGGAGGCCTCGGGGAAGACCCAGGACTAGGTGGAGCGATTATATCTCCACACTGGCCTGGGAACTCCTCGGGATCCCCCAGTCAGAGCTGGTTAATGTGGCTCGGGAAAGAGAAGTTTGGGGTTCCCTGCTGGAGCTGCTCCTCCCGCGACCCGATCCCAGATAAGCGGATGAAGATGGATGGATCGATGGTATCACATTTCTGGGCATTTATAACATTTTCCTAAAATTGAGAAAATTACTTTTAGAGATGGTAGGTACGTTTATTGTCACAATATAACAAGTTATAGAGTGAAATTGAGTTTTATAACTCCCTTCTGCTACATAGCAGACAACATACATTAAAGAATCAATTATAAAAAAAGAATGGCAAATAGAAATAAACTGGAGCAGTGCTGAGGATGAATTTGAGTTTAAGAGCCTGATAGCTTGGGGGGGAAAGGCTGCTCTGCAGTCTGGTGCGGCAGCAAAACTTCTATGTCTCTTCCCAGAAGAGTAGTTTCTTATTAGTTTCTTAGTTTTGCTGACGTTGAGCAGTAGGTTGTTCTCTAAGCACCACTCTACAAAATTATGAATTTCCTCCCGATACGAAGTCTCATCGTTGTTTGATATCCGGCACGATGATGGTGGTGTCATCCGCAAACTTCACAACAGAGTTCTCTCCATGTCAGGGGATGCAGTCGTGGGTGTACAGCGTGAACAGGAGGGAGCTGAGTACACAGCCCTGGGGGGCTCCAGTGTTGAGCACTAGAGTGGAAGAGGTGACTCTGTCAATCCGATCAGATTGTTTACTGTAGCCAGCTACCAAATACATTGACAAAATATTTCTACATCAATTAACATGCAGAAAAAGTTTTACTAATTGATAGTATGCATTATTTTAATTTAATACTTTACTTTGCCTTTTAGTTTATGGTTTACCATTTACAATGTGTGCTTCCATGGGAGCTGTCATTGTTGTGTGATGTCATTACGCTGCTACTCGTGAAGTAGGGGTACACATTTTTTCACCGAGTTCACAAGTAGGAAATCTGACCTCAAGTAGCGTTCCATAGTACTTTTTCTAATTGGAGGTTGGAAATTTCCCAGTCAGGTAGACGAAGTAATGGAACAATATCAAGGTTTCTGCAGGTTTCACCTGGTCAAATTTAAGACCTTTTTAGGGACATTATGAATGAAATTTAAAACCTATATCACAACTTTAAAAAAACAAATGTGCAAAGGAAATGCAGTCACAAAATTACTTGCAGAGTATAGGCTAAATCAATGTATTCAAATTAGGGTTGAGTGATGTCAACAATGAAACACTGGACGATGATATTGATAATCTACGTAATTAACAAGCTGGCATGCGGGGACCTGCTGACGTGAAAAATGGTGGAAAAAAAAAACTTTAAAAAACTTAACCTACTGCTGATGGATAAACTCAGGGAACCAGACAGGGAGACAATAATAAACTACACCCCAAAAGATAAACTTGCTAAATAAGTCTACTGGGGTTGAATTCTAACTATTAGATCTGGGAAAAGTAATTTGGTTAGTTTTGATGCTCTCCACAGTGATTTTATATTCATTGCCATTGGGGTCAGGGCGGCATCTGGCCGCAGCGTAGCAGGTGGTGACCGCTGTTAAGATCTTTTCACAGGGGAAGCGACACTGCGCCTGCGTAGTCGCCTGGCCCCGCGGGGTCACTCTGCGCTTCCCATGTGAACAGACACAGAGACAAGCGCTCCGCGAGTAAACAGAAGGCGCTCTATAGATAGTAACCACTGCAACGGCTTCTTTGCTCTAATGTATTCCTGCATAGCTGGCTTAAAGGAAAACTATAAGTAACGTTAGTTGATAGGCTATATTATATATATATATATATATCATATTCACATAGCTGTTAATGTCCCAATAACTGTTCAGTGAACAGTTACATATTTCAGGCAAGTCACAGATGGCAAGGATCAGTCTCTCATCCAACTTCTTTTTGTGCTGCGCGTCGCATACACAAAGTTTTGGCAAGGGCAGGCGTGTGCGTGAGACGAGCACAACCGCGACAGTTTCATGGGAACACGCTCGCTTGCCGCTACGCCTGTTGCAATGCCCGCGCCTCCCTTACTACACGCTCACCTCTCATTGACAATGAATTAAGAGGCGCATAAATCGCTTCCCGTGTGAATAGGCCTTGAAAAGGCCACAAAGAGAGCCCCATGTAATGTTAGGGTTGAGCTAACTTTGTCGGGGAGACCCAGGTAGGGATCGGCTGCGTAGTTGGTGGGATTTTAACATGTTTTCTATTATCTTTTATACATAGGCCTACATGTGTACAAAATAATATGAATGCAACAACTGTATGGAGTTGTGTTTTGTTTAGTTTGAGTGTAGCGAGTCACTGTCTTGGTGGTTTTCTTTTCCTTGTTTTGTTCCGTTCTGATGGTCTGGCTTAGCATCCTGCGTGTGGGATAAACTTGCACCTTGCCCACTGTAGAGTTTAAAAAGTTACAACAAAGATGAAATTTTTTTACCAAATGTATTTCAGTGTTTTCTGTCTTTCTTAAAATATAAACTGCTGGATTTTAGGACAGACAATTGCATCAGAATGTTGATTAAACCACTGTTTGCCTCCTCTTTGTAATGTGAAGAAAACTGACACCTCTTTGATTAGTGTCAGAAGGATTCTTTTGTTTTAACTGTTTCATAGACACCTAAGATCGGATGTCGACTGTTGTGGAGACAACCCCTGTTGTTCTGTATAATTAGTTTAGGGCGAAGACTGTTTGTTCCTGTAGATTGAAGGGGGGCTTCACGTCTGAGATTGGCACTCCTTTGTCTGATCAAAAGTAACTCAGAACAATAATGGTACACCCTTCCTAACTGGGTGACAAAGAAACTTACCAAATGACCAATGACAATGGTCCTAAGCCATTTGAGGGAAAAAGGACCCGCCCACATACCTGGAGGATATAAGCATACTATTTTGTAAGAATCAGGACCGTAAGCTGTATTTCTTGAAGGAGAAGCAACTTTCCAGTCCACTGCTGGGGACGGCAGTAACTCAGTCCGTAAGGATTTGACTGGAAACTATGAATCTTCATAGAGAAGCATCTTCGGTCTACTGCAGTGTTTTTGTTTGTTCTGTAATGCCATCATTTATTCACCAATTTCGTAATTAAATCTTTTGTTAATTTGCATTGGACCAAGCCTCTCCTTGATCAAAATCCATTATACGCAACACCACTGACCGTGAGCTCTCCTTGTACTGGGTCAACGTGTCTGCTGGTCATTATATTTACTGCATGTCAGCTAGTGTGTGTTTTATGGGCTCATTGGTATCTCTTGCCTTCAGGGTGCTAGGGACCTGTTGTTTGTGGCTCCAAGGGGGGCCTCCACTTTCTTCCAGTGTCTTAGCTGTCCATCAGTTATATTTAACCAACATTTCACTAGCAAGGACAACAATCAACGGATATGATTAAATGATATATTGATAAACAAACAGAAGATGTATGATCTCCGCGACCCTGTAAGCAGGATAAGCGGTTGACGATGGATGGATGTATGAAGATGTATGATGCTTCCAGTAGCTGAATAGACATTCAAAAGCGTTGTGGGGAAGCTACGTAGCGCCCAAGCACGACGGACCCCCATATAACCCTATGTAGAGGAAGGAGATGAGGAGAGAGACTGGACTGAGAAAAGGGTGGACGAGAGGGTTGCGGAATGTGAGAGCGAAGAAGAGAAAGTGCGTTGTGTGGGTATTTATGGAAAGCCGGGAGTGAGTCATTGATGTGTGGTCCCACTCCTGAAACTCTGCTGGTAGCCCCACTTATTGTATTTCACCTATATAACCATGAATGATAGAGCACTGGGTAGTAGGATTAGTGTAGTTTGCTCTTAGGGTTTTCTGTATGTAGGTTAGAAATTATACTGTAGATTGCATGTGCTTCCTTTATTTGTAGTATTTATTTAGACAATGTGCCAGAACTAACTAACTAACACACACTATGTACAAGCTTCAGAGCTTAAAAAAGGGTGTCCCTTTTCACAAATATTTCTTGTATAATATTTCTAGTACTTTTATTTTAATGTTTTGTGAAAAAACTAAACTGAGCTTGGCATGCTGCAGCGACAAAGACTAAAACTAACACTAAAACTAATAAAAACCAAACAAAAACTAAGCATTTTCAAAAATCAAAACTAAACTAGCAAACCCACGTTGAAAACAAAAAGTCATAACAAAATAAAAACTAATGAAAAATCCCAAACTATAATAACCTTGCGCAGCACTAAGCAGTTTGGAGCCTCACCACCTCATAATGGCAGAAAACACTGTTAACAAGCTGATAACTGGAGAGTAATCTGATTTCTGCATTTCACAGTGTAAACTAATAACTGGAGAGTAATCTGATTACTGTGTTTAACACAGTTAACTGGAGAGTAATCTGATTACTGCGTTTCTCACAGTGTAACCTAATGACTAGAGAGTAATCTGATTACTGTGTTTAACACAGTGTAACCTGATATCTAGAGAGTAATCTGATTACTGCGTTTCACACAGTTAAACCTGACCCACCTCTCCCCCAACACAATCTTCCAACAGTCACCTTCCCCGACTGCCACGCTCTCACCCCCCCTCTCTGACCCCTCACCTGCACTCACAATTTGTGTAGATGATGTGCGCAAGCTCTTCCAGAGGCAGAAAACCAGGAAGGCTCCTGGCCCCGACAGTGTGTCACCATCCGCCTGAAAATCTACACAGACCAGCTGGCCCCCATCTTGACACAGATCTTTAACAGATCACTGGAGCTGTGTGAAGCTCCCTCCAGCTTCAAATGCTCCACAATCATCCCGGTCCCCAAACCTCCATCTCTGGATTAAATGACAATAGGCCTGTCGCCCTGACATCTATCAGAATCAGAAGGAGCTTTATTGCCAAGTATTGTTTTACACATACAAGGAATTTGGTGTTAAGGTGCTACACACAGACAGACATGCAGCTGACAAATAGATGTAGAAATATACAAATATGTAATAAACAAATGCAAGTTATATAAGAATAACAGAAGAATAATACAACTGACAATATAAAAATAAATCCCTCTTCTTCTGTCCTCTTCCTCCTTTGTCGGTAACATGCCAATGTCACATCTCCCCTCTGCATCCTCTTCTTGCATCTTCACTGGTTATGACTGTTATTTTTCCTTCCTTGTGTGAAACAATCCATGTAGAAAATCAGTATAAATGGGATCAGTTCGACTGGTGAGTGCAAATGAATCTGTGAGTGCTGTGGTTTTATGAGTACTATTGGATTCGGTTTGTTGAAAACTCCTAGACTGTAGGGAATGTCTGTCATCTGGTTGAGCTGGTGTTGGAGTACCCTAACTGTGCTGATCAGGACTGCGGTGAGCACTGCAGCCATTGTCTATGTGTTGTTGGAGGGGATCCTCACTGTGGAAACACTTTGCACTGTGATGCATGGACTGACGTATCCCTCTCAGCTACCCGGACAGCAGTTGGAGTCGTCAGCAACACCTGATATGGTCCTAGCCAACGGGGATGGTGCCAATGCTTTCTTCGCAAATCCTTGATCACGACCCACTGTCCAGGCTGGATGGTGTGAAGTTGTGTTGTTGCAGGATCAGGACAACAGGAGTTAGACCTTTGATGTCCCCAAAATTACTCTGAGCCCACATTTTTCCAGGCACTACTGAAAGTATCGCTTCCTCTTCAGGTGTTAATTGCATAAGTGTGACTTTGTGTGTCTGCATGTGAACAAGTTTCGAGGCTGTTTCAAATGCGTCAGGAATATTCCAGGTGTAGAACTGATCGTTCCCAGAAAATGAGACGATATAGACCAGCTGTCTTACATGTTATCTTAATGCCTGTTGGATCGCAATGTACATCAATTCACAGCGCAAACATAAGGTCGTGACCCATCAAATTTACAGGACAAGCATCAGAGAGAAGAAATGGGTGTTCACCTCTGTAATCCTCAAAACATATAGTTAATGGTTCAGAAATTGGTTCGAAATCTGGAACTCCTGAAGCTCCTACTGTTCAAGAAATTCAATATTTTCGGGGCATTTGGGAGCACTTTAGATTGGATAAATGAGACTTCTGCTCCTGAGTCTACAAGGAATGTCACATCCACACCTTTTACCTTTAGTGTTAAGCTCTAGGGTGTTTTAAAATCTGGTGTTAACTGTACATATTGTTGGTATGTAATCACTGGTTTGTCACGCTCATCAGTGGAGTTTGTGTCTATGTGCTGCTCACTGCTCTGACCTGTCTCCACTTCATCCTATGTCTGTGCTGATTGGAACCCAGGAGACTGCACAGTGAGGCCCCCCAGGTGGTGCGTGTGGCCAGGATTCCTCTTGGCCTCGTCCCTCTTCTTGGTGAAAACCAGGGGTGGGACACTGATGTGATGTGTGCCCATAGCCTCCGCATCTGTTGCACCTTATTGTGTTTCGGCTTGTGTTTTTGTAGCCCCCTTGATATTTGGAATGTGGTCTCAGGGTCCTTCTTCCTCCAGCGCCTCGCCTTCTATTGTTGCTTTGATGGGACTGCCACCTCTGTCCGGGGTTCTGTGTTGCACCCTGCTGGTAGAACATTAACTGAGCAATAGGCAGTTCTTCTGCAATTTCTGTTCATCTGGCTGCCATTGCCGGTATACAAACACTTCCGGATCCCAGTGGGCATGTTCCTGCTCTCCCGTTGGTCGAGGCTGGGGATTTGGAAATGTCAACATAGGCAGTAGCTGTGCATCCCTTTCTTGTGTTTGGCTCCTGAGCCAGTAGTCAGAAGTAGCTGCGACTGGAGATAAAAGTTTCTTGGGAAAGTTAGTTTGGGTGTTCTTCCCATATTGTCTTTGTTCAGTCACTGTTGTGTTGGTTTTCCTGGGTCTGTTCAGCAGAGGGGGCAGTATTTCCATGTGAATGAGTAGTTTCTGGTGTTACCAGGATGGGTGGCTTAGAGACAACATATGGTGGCAGTAAATTCTGATCTGGCCTTTTTGTGTTTATCTTTCTTATCATTTAAAACTGTATCCCATATCCGTTTTACCATTAACCCTGCCACTGATTTAGCTTCCCTGAAGTGTGCTTCCTTTTCCCATTTCTCAAAAGCTTGCCAATCAATCTATTTATTTCCTATTTTCTTTGCTTTCTCTGTCAACATAATTCTACATCTCCCTAAACAATCTGTACTCAGTGTGCCTAGGATAGGAAAAATGCCTTCAGTTACATCATGCCAAAAAGGAACATCAACAACCACACTTTCCCCCCATTTCTCTACCATTATTTTAGCTGGACCTGAAAGAATGTTAGGCAGAGAATTTAGATTATTCCCCATGTTTTCCTACTGACTCAGACTCACTGAACAGATTAGATTTTACTAGCCAGAGTTTGATCCAAGGACAAGGACAGCCTTAAAACGAAGGTTATTTATTTTTCTTTTTTCCCCAGAAACACAAAGGAAAATGAGAAACTCTTCCGGAAACAAAAATTTTAAACCACCAAAGGAAATTACGTACTATAAGCACCACCCAAGGAATTATGTTTTTAGGCCTTTCTTTGTATAAACCACCAAAGGAAATTACGTACTACTTCTAAAATACCACCAAAGGAATTACGTTTTTAAAATTAGAAGTATCACCATATAGACTATGGAATTACATACTATCTAATAGCCATCACCCACAGGAATTACATGTCTATCAACCTAGGGGTTTTTTTCTTCTTTTTTCTTCAAGGAATGATTCAAAACATCGTACTCACGTTTTTAAGTCGATTGGAGCGTCCAGCCAGTCACCACCCGGTCCAAAGTCAGGCGGGTTCCTCTCTCGTTTTGCGAGGCAGACTTCCCTACCGGTAAATGTTACCTGCGTTTTGACTCGGGCGTTGATCAGCTGGAACGTCCAATCCCATCCTCGTCGCCAAAAATGTCAGGGAAAATAATGCCTTTCCAAAGAATACAGAGTCAAATAGATGCGTTGAATCATTTCTTTATGTAACGTGGCCACAGAGAGAACGCACGGTTACTCTCCCGAACTCAGCATTTCCTCTCCTTAAGTACAGAACAAGTACAAAGCAAACAACATAAAGGAAATGGTAGATGTAGGATAAACAAATGGCAGAGTATTAGCATACAATCAAAAAGTCTTCCTGAGCTAAGAAAGGACATGCAAATGTATGTGGCATCAGATGTTTCTCTGTCTCTTGTTGTTATGTAAATCTCTCACCTACATGCCAGCAGACGTTTATCGTAAATCAGACAACCCTTTGTTTAGAAATAAAAACCCTGTGACCAATGCTAATTTCTCACAAGTTAATTACAGTGAAATCCCTTGACTTTAACCTTCGTTGGATAACTGTGACCTGGATGATTCATAGACATCTTACAGTGAAATCCTAAAAATCAGCAACTTATAAATGTATTTCTCACAGGAGGTCGTTGCTGATGTCACTTACTGATGTTTTGGGGGTTTTCTTCACAGCTCTCACGATATTTCTGTCATCAACTACTGTTGTTTTCCTTGGCCGACCTGTTAAACGTCTGTTGCTCAGTACACCAGTAGTTTCTTTCTTTTTCAGGACATTCCAAATTGTTGTGCTTGCTATGCCCAATGTTTGTCCAATGGCTCTGGTCGATTTTCCTTCTTTTCTCAGCTTGACAATGGCATGCTTTTCTCCCATAGACAGCTCTCTGTTCTTCATGTTGGTTTATCCTCTTTAACAGGAAATGCAGTCTTTATAGGTTTGAACCAAGGATGAAAATGCAGAGCTATTTAATGTTTGGACAATCAATCTAAAAGGCAACACCTGGGCAACAAGAAACATCTGTCAGTCACATGTTCCAATAGTTTTGCTCACTTGAAAAATGGGTGGGTTCAAACAAAGGGTGATATGTCCTGAGTTGTTTAACACATCTAGATGTGAATACCAGGAAATGAGAGCTGAAATTCTGAACTCTTGTCTCATACTCATCTTTTGATCTTAAACCCAAATGTCTTCAATGAACAACAAAAATAAAGGAATTTGCCTTACCGTTCCAATACTTTTGGAGGGGACTGTACCTTTTGTACAGCAGCTTATAGTAGTGACAGAAACAAGCCGGTGGACTGCCGAGTCGTTTTCAGGTGGTAGAAGCGTAGCTCTGCTGCTGGGCGCATGACGTAAACACGTAAGTGCAAGCGCTCTCAGAACCCATAGAGATGGCATTGCAGTGCCTGCAGTTAGAAAAGAACTGTCTTTACATGAAAGTCTATGAAAGCGATCTGGGCGAATTACAACCAGACTATTTGGATTTTTATTGACTTTATTTTTAATCATAAATCTAAATAAATAAATTTGCATTAATCTTTCACATTAACATTTCATACCTTTTTGGCCATTTCTTCTTCACTCTTAACTTTGATGTCAGGAATATTATTTATTTTACACTTACACTGACATTTTTCTATGTATTTCCAGTTATTGAGTTTTTAATAGTAGTTTTGCTGTTATAAACACTACTGTTGCTGTTAAAATGTAAATCTATTCCATGGCTACCAGTGCATTCAGTGTTAATGAACATTAACACACGTGAAAATCAAAACACATCGCTAAAATTAATTATTGTTGTTCATGAAGTCACCTGTCTGTCATTAGGAAAAACACAATTGTGGATATGTAACAGCGGGTAAATCATGATCTTTTACCTAATTATTATTATTTTTTTTTCATTTCAACAGTGCAGTGTCTGCCACATCTGTCTGAGCTAGTCTAAGCTCTAGTGTGCTCTGGATCCCAGTTTGTTTTTGTATCCCACTATAACTTTTGCTAGGAAACAACGAACGTCTCCATATTCACCCCTGTTATTTGTCCTGACCCAAAACAAAATACTTGATAGTACTGTTGTCGCTATTTGTGTATGAAAAGTGCTGTTTAAATGCAATGCACTATTAAATTGTTATGATAATAATTGACCCTTTAAGGAGGGGGACTGAGAACAATTTCCAGCAATATCCGAAGGTTATTTTAAAACCAGGACACAGAGATGGGCAGGACATTTTCTCAGGAGTTGGGATCATTAAGATTTTATTGACACACTTGTATTGGTAATCCTTATTGGTTCAGTTCTTTATCGATGCTCTTATCAGTCCTATTTATTACTAAATAATTGCATATAGCCATAAAAAATAATATAACATTTTTTATTAACTAAATGTTGTTTCTAGAGCAACAACAGGATTTACAACAGCAAAGTCACTAATAGCTCACTGGAAACAAATCTAACATGTCAGTAAAATAAATCATATTCTTGACATCAACATAAGTTTAGAAATAATAATAATGTAATAATAATAATAACAGCTCAGTCCCTCCTGTCCTCCTCCTCCCTCTGCTGCTGCAGGAAGAGAGGAGGGTCTGCTGGCCACCAGCTGAGTTTATAATGTGCCATATTTTAATGTGAGTGGCAAACTAAAGACAGACAGCTTTCACTTTTTTCTGTAACTATAACACCGCGGTGAAGTTAGTTTTAAGTTGGATATTCGACAGACATTCACCCAGGATCCAGTGACGGCTTTTTAGTCAGTTCACCCAGTGACGGTTGTATAAGTGCGGTTAGCTCACCTCTGATGGCTCGCTTTTAACCAACGGGGGTTAGCTTAGGGACCATCAATAAATTACAATTGTGAGAACAGTGTTATGGGAAAATCATTATTTATTTCAATAGCTTCCAAGTCATGTGACACAGGGACTTCAAACCAATGCCGAATTGTAGTACTACACTGGGCAAATGAGACACACCCCTTCATATTTGATTTGAGTGCATATTCGAATTTATATGAATATTTATTCATAATTTATTGAAAAAAGTGCTGTTTTTTTCAATAGCTTCCAAGTCATGTGACAC
>NC_060156.1:17187538-17188298 GCF_021292245.1 Micropterus dolomieu | reverse complement strand
TTTGTTTAATTAACAAAACACCGCTTTTTACGGCGTGCCAAAATAAAACACCGTTTTGTTAGCAAAACATGCTACAAGAGTGACGTTTTTTGGCACTAATGGCTTGCCATATGCAGACAGAGAGGAGCGAGAGAGGCTGCAGGTCGGACAGTTATGTTGAGCCTTGAGGTGACCGGTACAGCGCATGTGATACTCAACCATGATGATAAGGAAACTATATAGTTCACTCTTTAGCGACTTCCATTCACTATACATGCGGTTTAATTTTGTTGTCATACAGGTGAAACTCGAAAAATTAGTATATCGTGCAAAAGTTCATTTATTTCAGTAATTCAACTTAAAAGGTGAAACCAATATATAGACTCATTACATGCAAAATGAGATATTTCAAGCCTTTGATATAATTTTGATGATTATTGCGTACAGCTTATGAAAACCCCAAATTCAAAATCTCAGAAAATTAGAATGTTACATGAAATCAATAAAAAAAAAAAAAAAAAAAAAAAAAAAAAAAAAAAAAAAAACGCATTTTAAATACAGAAATGTTAGCCCTCTGAAAAGTATGATCATGCATATGTACATATTACTTGGTTTGGGCCCCTTTTGCATGAATTACTGCCTCAGTGCAGCATGGCATGGATGCTATCAGCCTGTGGCACTGACAATCCTCTCCAGGCTACGGTCATCCCTGCTGCTTGTGCACCTTTTTCTTCCACACTTTTCCCTTCCACTTAACTTTCTATTAATGTGCCTTGATACA
>NC_060156.1:17156796-17187438 GCF_021292245.1 Micropterus dolomieu | reverse complement strand
GTCTTTCTTTGTTGTGAAAGACAATTGTTTACTTTAACGCACTGAATTCTGTCAGTTAAAAAAGATGAGTACCACTTTATGATAGCTTGGTTTACACTCAACTGCTCCATCTTTGAGATTAACAAGGGTGTTTGAATGGTGTTAAAGGCCGAACTAAAATCGATAAAAAGTAAACGAGCATAGGCTTTGTGATTCTCTAAATGCTTCAGAATTAGGTGCATAATGCTAATAATAGCATCCTCAGTTCCCCTCCCCTGCCTATAGGCAAACTGTAAAGGATCTAGGTTGTTAGCAACCTCTGCTTTTAACATTGACACAATACACTTTTCAAAACATTTCATAATCACAGACGTTAACGCGATCGGTCTAAAATCATTGTTTACTACGGGCCTGGCTATCTTCGGGGCCGGTATGATTACAGCCCTTTTCCAGAGGCTAGGAACAGTACCAACTTCATTCCACAGTAGCAATAGAAGAAAGACTAAAAACCAGCTCCAAACAGAGTGTGTGTGTGCGAGAGAGAGAGCTACATCATACACACAGAAACTCTCCTACTTAGTGCCATATCATTGCAGCTAAATGGATTTCCTCATGCAACAAACAGATTGTTGTTTATATAAAGTTACTTAATTATCACATTATTACCATTAATTGTTCCTTTGAAAAGCAAGGCATATTTTTAATGTAACATGGGTCTATATTGTGTTTTTATTCCTCTTTCTTTAGTTTTTATAATGTCATTTCATTATTTATTAATTATATCTTTTTTATTGTTTATATGTGAAAATGTAGCGTGTGTGGAAGCTACGGCTCTTTCGGTCAATAAAAGAGCTTTGTTACTGAAAAGCTATTTGATCCAGAAAACAGCGACGCTACCACCAAGCTACTGAGAAATGTAGTTAAACTATAATGGCGCTACTTGTAGCGACGCTACTGCCCAACACTGGGTTTTAGTGGCATCTCTTGGTGAGGATTGTGAATTGCAACCAATGGCTCAGTCACTGCTCACCCCTCCCTTTACAAGCGTGGAGGAGAAGCTACAGTGGCCTACACGTTCTGTCAGCTCTTGTGCTAAATAATACGTGTGGTCCTCCATTTGTTAAAATTTCACTTCTCTTCTTACTTCTAATAAACCAGTCGACTACTACTACTGCTATGCAATAGATCCTCCAAAACTTTACACACTGGACCTTTAAATAGAAATGTCAAGAATAAAGTTGAAATGGTACTTCAACTTTATTCTCATTATATTGACTTTATTCTCTACTTTTCCACTTTATCTCCGAAATGCAAAATAAATAATACATCATCATCCTCACTTTTTGTGGCCCCTAATGCTCCGTACTGTTTCCCCGGATTAACCTGGTTATTTTACATGTCATTCTGTGTGTAATAATGATGTTGAAACCTGTTATATCTTTTAAATCACTTCTCAAGACATACTTTTATAAAACAGCCTTTTATTAACTTAGTGCTTTCTTCCATTTCTATCTTGTCCTATATGTCCATTTTATCTGTATCACTGTTGCGAATGTCTTATTTCTTTAACTTTACATAGTTCATTTAATTTGCCTCTGCCTTGAAATGTTTTTAATTTGTGTTCAACAATGTTAAGCACTTTGTAACTCTGTTGTGATAAGTGCTGTATTTATAAAGTTTATTATTATAAAGTTTTTATATTCCACACGCAAGCATCCGAAAGAAAAACGACATCAAAGGTCACTCCGCCCCGGCAGCTGTGTGGCTGATTAAACCGAGCGTCCTTAACTTCTCTGTCAAATCCCGTAGTTTATCGCGTTGTTTGGAAACAGCTGTCCGCTGTCTGCTAGAAGAAATAAACCAGGCTATGCTAGCAGGGCAGATAGTTAGCAGCGCAGAGAGCAGGGTTACAGTCAGTGTAAACTCCGGAGGACAGCGGAGACTGGACAGGAGCGGGTCTTTCACCTCCAGCTATGCGGCCGTTGAGCGCCTCAGCTCGCTAACGGCAGCGCCGTCCGGACACTCAGGGACTGATGTCGATGGCAAACCCGTCATAAAAGGCGACATCAACAGGAACGGGTTAGCTCGGATTCAATGTTATTGTTTATCAAAAAACACATATGGTCACAATGTCCTGCTCTGGCAACCTGGTTTGGGATGTAAATAAACGCTTAATTGGATACAACGAGCCAAACACCATCAGGACCAACTATCTAGGTAAGAACAAAACAAGCCTCTTTAATGCTAACGGCAACGTAGGTGATATAACAAGAAAACATGTTCTATTTTAACATGAACTCTGGCTGGTAACTCATGTAACTGTTAGACCCATCATCATCATCATCATCACTGTGCCCACATCTCTGTTATTATCTGTTTATTAAGAGAGCTGCTAAGTTGCGCCTTCTGTAAAGTGTAAATACATCATCTGCTGCCTGCTGGACATTTAATTTAGCACCATCCTCTCCTGTCGATCTGAGAGTCCAGAGCGAAAGCACTACATAGATGGGATTAAATGTTATGTGTAATCCTTAACAGTGAAGCTCTGTCTCTCTCTCTGACGTAAGGGCATCAGCAAAATCATATTTATCTCCTCACTCAGAGAGTTTCCTTTTTTCTTCACGCAGGGAGTTCTGTGTAATCACAGGGTAACAGATTCTGCCATAGATGATGCGCAGCAAAGCTTCAGGCCACATCACCTTATAGCCTACATAATGTAATTGAGCTGTAAAGTATAGCCCTAAAATGGCAAAAACAATTAAAAACAGTGATCAGTTGTGTAATGTATTTATGAAGACCTAGTGCATTATGCAGCAATTTGCAGGCAGTTAAAATGAGACCTTGCGCAACAAAGTGCTCTGCATTTAAAACACGCATACAGCAATAAACACACCTTTTGTCATATAAAATGAGAATAGTTGACAGTTTTGTAGTGGTCGACTGATATGGGTTTTTCAATGACCAATGCAGATGCGGGGCAGGGCAGCTGATGGCCGATACATAATGCAGCTATTAAAATAAGTCATGTATAATTCTATTTTTCAATGCAGAGTACAATCTAATATACATGGTTATCTTATCTTGCTTTAGATGGAAGAAGTAATAACATAGAAAAATAATACATAAAAATACAATGGGTTTTGCTGTAGATCTCAGAACGTTGCTGGTGTTTAAGGAACAGTGGGGTAAAGTTTGTCTGAAGTGACTGCATTATTTTCTACAGTATAACAATATTAAAACTAACCAGTAATGGTTTTAGAATAGCTGTCTATTAGGATGGGAGAAACATGTTAACATTTAGAAAAGACGATGGTGAAATTTAGGGCTTTCCCAAAACTCACAAGGAGGAGCACTAACATCGTACCACAGCAGCTGCAGATGTGTGAATTTTCTGTTTATCTGCCTCATGAGCACAGGCAGTGGCCAATGATGATTGTCTCAAAATGGCAGATAATCAGACATATTCTCAGTCTACATATGAGGTAGCATGTGGTTTTAAATCTCTGTGTTGGTTGTGAGAGAATAGCGAGGTAAAACAACAGTGACCTCGCTGTAAACAGAGGGCAGCGCTGCTGGCACACTGCGAGACAGAGAGGTTTATAAGACTTGTCTGCAATGTGGCCTGTCAAACAGTCAGCACCTGACACAGAGCCACAGAGGTTTAGTCAGTGCTGCATTTAGCTTGACTGAGATATGGTTGGAGCTGTTATTGTGTATGGGTAGAGGATACATGCAGTGACGTTTGGGTCAGAGCTCTTGTAGGATATATTTAGCTTCAAAAAGGGGGATGGGGGAAACAAGTAGTGGTCTACATTAAATTCCAACAGAGAAACTTCCGGGGAGATTAAAGAAAAGGTGTTTGTATCCCCGAACTAAGACAGATTTAAGTTAATAATGACATTGGATGCTGTTTTACATGGTGATGTGATACTCTGTGCTAAAACTCACAGAAGAAACTTTGATCTCTAATAAATCAACTAAATGTATTTACCTGGCATGTCTGGATCCACTTTAGCGTTTAGCCCCTTATTTCCATGTATAACTGGAAGTGAAAGACAGATCGGGCCAATTTCTGGCATTTTGAGATAATCGACGTCAGCCAATACCTGCACTCACAAGGCTAATAAACACAAAATATCTGCGGACACGTCTCTGTGGCTGCTGGGGAACGATGTTGGTGAGTTTTAGGAAGTTGGTGAAAAGGTTAATTTGGAGCCCTAACCCCATCAAATCTACTCTAAAACCATTACTGGCTAGAGTTAAATATATATTGTTATACTGTAGAAAATAATGTAACCTTCAAATCTCAAGCAAGTCCCAAATTACTGTGATGAAAGTCAAGCAATTCAGGTCAAGTCATTACTGGGGTCAAGGAAGTCACAAGTCATATGAAATTATTTGGAACTCAGTTTATGTTGAAAGAGTTTAAGAGAGGTGGCAATTCAACTGTATGATCATTTTTGGAAGATGTAATGAGTGTTTCTATTCTAACTATATTGAACTATACACAAAGGTATTTCTATTATTTAGCCTACTATTAGCTTCACTGATTGTTGAAATGGGGTAGAAAAATAGTAGAGTAGTAGAAACGGGTGCAAGTATTAAAAAAAAAAAAAAAAAAAGTCAAGTTCTTTCTCAAGTCATGAACACCAAGTCAAATTCAAGCCGAGTCTTTTATCCGTTTTAGTCAAGCAAGTCTCAAGTCTTGAGTCCCCCAACTCTGGCATAACTCAATGTATTTTTCTATTTCATTAATTAATAAAAAATCCATCTAAAACAAAACATTACTGGCTAAGATAAACATGCATTTTACATTGTACTCTGCTTGGAATAATGGAATTACACATGAATTTTCTTTGATATCAGCTTTAAATATCGGCCATTGGGCGCCTTGCTCTCTAAATATCGGCATCGACCATTGAAAAACGCATATCGGTTGAGCACTAATAACTGGCCAAACAAATGGGCTTTGTATTGTCACTTTGAGATAGAATTAGTTTCAATTTACCTGTTGGTCAAAATTAATTGAATGTATTAATGCCAATTGTCTCCAATGTGACGATTTGCTGCTTTGGCTTGTTTTTAGATGTAATCGTAAATTAATATATTTGGGTTTCAGGTGGTGGGTTCTGCTCTGTCAATTTGTGTTGGGCATTTTTCAAAATGTTCTGGCTATTTGTTAACAAACAATTGATCGATTTAATTTAAAAAATGAGAAGCAACTGAACTGAACAGAACTGACTGCGTAATTTGTCACAGCTTGCAAAGCATGTACAACAGTATTCAAATGGCCGGCCCTTCTTTAACCAACATGTTTACAGTCACTTGTTTTTTTTTAAACTAAAAGTGAGTAAATAGTACATTTGTTGTAATTTCTTTAAATAATAGCTTTCAAGCACGTTTTACACCACAAGATATCACATGGCACATTATAGAATAAAATGAGATCAGTCTAATCATGACTCCAGTAGAAATCTTTTTTATATTACTAGTCCTTGTGTTTGGGAGCTTCAGATGAGACTGTAGCTGTCATTTACAGTAAACACTGACTCCTGCAGCACTAATAAAACCTGTTGGTGCAAGTCAGTGCACTCTTTGGATACACAGCACCTGGCTTTCGCAACTTCTCTCTGAGACATTTGATTATTCTTTTTGAAAATGGAAAAACAGCATTCCCACATTGATATTGAAGAGTCATTTATGTTTCTCACAGTGAACCAATAACATAAATTACTGGCTGCATGCTATTTTAATTACACGTGCTATGGACCTTTCAAATGGAGGACACTATTGCTGTGTCCCAGTTTCAGCTGTATTCAGTGTGTACTACACTAATCGTTATAGTATTCTGTTTTTGGAGTTGGTGTACAAGAAATAAACACACTGAGCCATTTCATCCCAAAAGAAAATGTAACAGTGGAGGCAGCAAAATGTTTTCTGAGGTTGCTCCTGGAGTCCTTAAATAGTTTTCATTTTTAGCAGCAAAGAGCAGCTCCTCCATTTCCAATTGTGCATTACATTGTGGGAGAATAATGTCAACAGCACACTCAAAGATGAAGTGTTTTTTTTGTTTGTTTTCTGCATTGAGTACACTGAATTTAGTTACTTTTACAGTGTGACTACACCACAACAAAAACCTTCAGCTCTTAAGTGATGAAGTATTTCATCACAAAATAACTGATATCTCTAAACATTGCAGTTATTTTCTTCTCTACTGTCGTTGAAACAGGAAGTCACAGCAGAGATTGCGGTTCACTTTGGAGGCTGTTGATCACTGTTTCACTCAGATCCTTTAACAGGTCTCTCAGGTGTGCATGGAGCTGCAGCCATGAATCGATTAGCTGTCAACTATGAAATTAATCGCCAACTTTTGTGATAATCGATCTGTTTGAGTCATTTTTTTAAGACAAACTCCATTCCAGCTTCTTTAATGTGAATATGTTCTGGTTTTTTTCCTCCTCTATGACAGTAAACACAGTATGTTTGGCTTGTGGACAAAACAAGACATTTGAGGACATCGTCTTGGGCTCTACATTATTCACCATTTTCTGACATCTCATAGACCAAACAACTACTTGATTAATTGGGAAAATAATCAGCAGGTTAATCGACAATGAAAACCGTTGTTAGTTTCAGCCCTCCTGTCTCCCACAGTTCTTAATTAATGAAATGACTCATAATTATGTCTTAATATGTGATGCATCGTATCATCCTGTCCTTGATGACAGTTGTCCTTCAGAAAAAACTCTAAGTCACTAATTTCATGATTCAGCAGAAAGATGTCCACAAAAATAAACTGCGCTCATATCAGAATTAGTTTCTTATTGATGACGTTTGGAAAAGAGTTTGTTGCTAACTACTACTGTGATACAAAAGGTGCTGAAGTCTCATCTTACAGCAATGTGAAAATGTCTCTTTTTTTTCTCTTTTATGTTTTGGCGTAAGCGAGTTCAAGGGAGGCATCATGTGCATGACAGACAGACAGAGACAGGTAGATGGATAGATGGACGGAAAAGTTAGTAAACTGTCGTTCTTTCACATCTGTTTTTTTCTCTTTTCACAGGCAGAAGAGAGTTTGTCCAGAGACTTAAACTTGAAGGGACTCTGAATGTACACGATGGCTGTGTAAGTGCCTCACAATTGAATCCATTTGTTCCTTTATTATTAGTGTATGTCTAGGAAAATAAATGTTTGTGGTGACTTACAAAAACAAAACAAACACGTAGTGCCACTTTCCCTTTGGTCAGTCTGTGAGGCCTCAGTGTCTTTGACTTCAGGCCAGGTGGTTAGTGCCTCTGAGAAACCTGAAGCTGACATAACAGTCACACGTCCTGTCACATTATCAGCCAGGCCGTCAGTCCATCCAGAACATCAAAACAGCTACAGCACACAAGTCCCAGCAGAGCTTCAGAACTGAGGCAGTGAAAAGGATTTGGGGAACATTTTTATTGCATGTTGTGAATTTATTAGCTGTTTAATTTAATGCATAGGTAAGCTGAGATATTCTGTTAGCATTGTGGAATGGAAAGGGATTTAAAAAGTGCTGAAACTATTACTAGTTTAATCATTTAGGTATACATTTAAGTTATCTATTGAGTAAAGACACAAAACATCTGCACTGGGTTGCACCGACTATGTGTAAATTCTCTCCTATGTTAGGGCGCAAAGTCGACACTATAGACGTAGTAACAACTAGTTAGTTTATTACTAAATCAGCTACTAAAATTGTTTGCTCCACAGTTACTTGGGGCATGACTTAACTGCAAAATGACATGCAATTATTGGAAAATAAGGCTGTGGGGCAGAAAAACTGCATTTTTACCAATAGTGAGTATAATTCTGACATTTTATGATTTACACTGTGCCATGTGTAACTATGTAGTTCTTACTTAGAGTTATGTTTTAACTTATCTCTGTGGTGCAGCTGCTTTTATTTAAGTAATGCATTAATTAAAACTTAGTAATAATTTACGTTATAACAAGGCTAAGTTTGAACTTTCACACAGCTGGTGCAACAGTCTGCTGCTTCTAAAATGTGAGGATTTTCAGCTTTTCTCTGTTGCATATAATTATAAATTGTTTACTTTGTGTTTTTTTTTTTTTAACCCACTTTGAAGACACTCTGGGCTCTAGTAATATGTGATTATACATATTACATTACATTTGTCATTATTTTTAGCTCAATCAAAAATAAAATCAACAGGTTCATCAGTATTCGGTAAGACAAAGATGTGTTGGCCTACATGAGTTTCTGATCTAGAGGATTGGATGATGTAGAATGCTTTTTCCTCAGAGGCTTTCACCAGGAAGTGATAGATCATAGAGACTAAAAGGATCATCCCTGCTGAATGTGAGTGAAGAAGTGAAAATGAACCAAGTAGAGACATTAGACATTAGACTGGTCTGGAGGTCCCTGCTGGCCCACAATATCTGAAAAGTAGAGTTTTGGCTCCATTGTGGGTTTATTATCTTTTTGAAATGTATATTCTCAATATTGTCCTCTGATCATGTGTTTGTGTGTGTTGATGAATTGATTATTAAATCAACAGAAAATAATCTGCAACATTTTTGACATATTTCAAACAAAAAGAGTAAAAAAAAATCTCTTGTTCTAGCTTCTCCACTGACAATGGCAAAACAAGCCATGAGGACATTGGACCTTGGACTGTCACTATTTTATGACATTTCAAAGACTAAATGATTAGTTGAAAATTAAACAGCAGATTAATTGATCATAATTGTTTAACAACATACACCAAATGAATAGACACACCTCCCAACACACATACAAATAAAACGGTCCTCTCAGGGAGTGGATGGCCTGAGTATTTTTTTATTTGTCTGTGGCTAAATAAAGTATATCTTCTTCTGAACGCCTCGACCATGTCAGCCTTCGGATGGGAGACCTGGTGGTTAGGGAGGTGAAGAAAAGAAAGCATGAGAAAGAGCCACACCAAACATTGCTGAATCAGTAAAAACAAGGAAGTAGTACAACAAATACAACTTGGCATTGTTGGTCAAAGAATGGGAGATTTACAGTAATAAGTAGTAGTAAATATAAGATTCAGATAACATTACCAAATGAAGTAGATGTAGCTTTCCCTAGATCTGATCTGCAGAAGGTAAGGACAGTAAGTGCCTCTACATTTTCCATATTACACAAGATACTCAGGCCGGTATTTAAAGAAAGTCGTAATGATACTCTACATTTAGATTACCTCATCGCCTGCACTCCACCACCATACACTCTGACCTTCAGATGATGTGCAGTTTCCCGGAAATCGATTTTGAAACCTGTTAAAGTGTATTATAAGACTGAGTGTTGAGTTCACTTTGCAGGTTGTGGTAAATGGACAGACGCACATGAGAATGAAGGCCACCCGCGTAGGCAGTGCAATAATGACAGCAGAGCGAGTCTGTGGAAATGAAGAGCAACAGTGTGATGATGAAACACTGAATAAAGCCACAAACAGCAGGTGTTAATGAAGTATTGATCACAGAGTCATGGATTACAGCTTTAAATGTGTGACTGTATATGTTGGGAGTAGTTCAATTGATTTCTTGGTCTCAGACTGTTTCACTTAAACAATTTAGAGGCCTGAAGTGGTGAAACTATACAATATTTAACAGAAAGTTCTGGAGCTGCACTAAATTAAGGTCTTATTGGAATAATGTGAATACAATTATATATAATAATAGGGTATAGATAGGGTATAGATATAATAGGGTATGCTGTTCCTAACCATTGTTGTGATGAACCTAGGGAAGCTAGAGGAGGCCATATGAAGATGTAACAGATGTCTGGTAAAAAATCTTTTTATAGCAAAAAAAAAGCTATAACAAGAAACTGGTATAAAGCTGATCCTCCAGGGAGAAGATAATGATTGTATTGTCCAGGATATCTATACCACAGGCATACCTACTGTAAATTAAGGAAGACATATTTGAAAAGGACTGGGGAAAATTGACTACTCATATGAAACATGATGCCAACAAGTACTTTAACAGCTGAGTCGTGGCATGAATGAGAAGGAGACTGTTTACTTGTCTCATCCACTGACAATGTTTTGTGTTTATATTGAGTCAGTGTGATGTTGATGGATGTGTTGAGTTCCCAAGAAGCTATGTCTAAAACTGAAAATGCAATAAAGATGAAATAGATAAATTAATTAATTAATCAAAGAAATGCACAGATTAGAGGAAATTGGAAAAATAAATATAATTTTATGTAGGAAAATGTTCTTTTCTTTATTCCTCCTGTGATGATAAAAATCTCATGAACCCTTAAATTCATCTTCTGACCCCTGACATGAGGGTCCAGAACAGACTGTATAAAAGAAGTGGATGTAGTTCCCGTGATCTCACCCATTGGTTTGTGGACTGCCGGTTTGAAGCCTCGAATTTGGCATTTTGGCCCTCACCATCTTGGTTTTTTGGAACCAGACACCGGACGTGACCATATTTGGACGACAGGGTGGTGCTAGCTAGCTTGGTTAGCAAGATGCATCCGTAATTCACGTTAACTGTGAAATTAACCGGGATGCTAAATTTGGCTACCCGAAAAATGAACTACTAAAAAGCTTTTTCAACGGCACTAGTCAAATGTACACAGTGCAGTGGATATGAGACGCCTCTATCCTGATTGAAGTTGCTATGACATCACAAGTCATGTCAATCACAAGATATCCACCCCCTAAAAAATCCCCTGCTTTATTATCCTCTAAATGGGACCATCATTTACTAAATGAACTAAAGAAAGAAGACTTGAATCTAGCGATTGAGATCATAAACTCATTAGTAAAGTGTTTACTGAGGAAATAAATCAGGTGAAAAGTAGAGTCATTAGCCGCGTTTCCATCAAGGTTTTTTTATGTGCATTTTGGTGTATTGCATTAGAAAAACTTCCTTGATTTCACAAAAAAGTTTTTACGCTCGTTGAGGTGGTTTTTGTCTTTGTCAAAAAAGAGTGTATGCACTAATTGGGAGATAAAAACACTTTTGCCGAATAAGTTCTGACGTAGCGAACATGTATCCCACAACTGATCAGCTGTTTCTGCTGTCTGTGTCTTGACGGATGTCCTCATAAAGCGCAGAGACATAGCGGGTAGCGACATGCCTGCTTGAAACCTGGCCTGAGGACCTTTCTCCATTTTTTTCAGATCCATGGTCCTTCGGTCCATGTGACTGGTTTTGTTTGTGGTTGGCAACCTCTACTTCTTGTTTATTACAGCCATGCTTAACATCAACTACTCACATAACTATGCTGGTTTATTCGCTCGAAGCTGATGGAAACTCACCTAATTCGCATATCCTTTATTTTTTCCTTCTTTTACGACATTTCAATTGTCCACTTACAATTTGCTAGACACTTGGCTGGAAACATGGCTGTTGTGGTCTCCAATGCGATCAGACTTCTTTTTGCAACCAGTGCAGTCTCCCTCTGCTGGCCATTAGAAGGAATGCAGGTTTAAGGCACTTCCATATTGGCTTCTCTTTACAGACCCAGAGGTAACTGCTTGGTCCGGATCCCCAGGTTGGGAACCACTGGTTTAGTCTCTACAAAATATCAAAACCTGTGGAGCCTGTGACGTTTCCCAGAACCCAAAGTGACCCAAATCAGTTTACAATCAAATTATTTGAATAAAATCAGCAAATACTCACATTGACTTACTGTATAAATTATCCAAATAGTTAGTCAGTAAGTCAAATCAGCTAATCCTTTCAGATGTAATGTAAATTGTAAATACCTCTGTCTTTGCTTAATCTAAGTTTTTGTCTCTCCGCAGGTCAACACTATATCCTGGAACGACACAGGTGAATATCTCCTGTCGGGGTCAGATGATACCTTTTTGGTTATCTCCAACCCTTACAGCAAAAAGGTAGGTTGCACTTCCACTTAAAGAGGTGGTATTATGCTTTTTGGCTTTTTCCCTCTCCTTTATTGAGTTATACCTTTTTTGTGCTTGTAATAGGTTTGCAAAGTGAAAAAGCTCAAAGTCCAGTCCAAAGGGAGTTCCCACCTCCTACAGAAAACACTGCTCTGAACTGCCTGAAAACAGCTCGTTTGTAGTCCAGCCCTTACTTCCCTTTCATCCTTGTGATGACACGGGGATGAAAGCAAAATGCCAAGGGGCTAGCCTGACACGCCCTCAAAAACACCAGTGGAAAAACACTGAGCTGCAGCACACACCTCTCCTCTCCCTTCCAAACACTAGCTACCCTCGAGGCAGTCAATGGAGGGAAAGTTGTTACTGTGATGTAGAGACAGAGCTCAGTTATAACTTTATGGATGAAAGATACATTTGTTACAGGTTCATAACTCACCACTCTGAAACTCTTGCTCCAGCCCATGTTCCTAAGCTGGTAAGGGGAACACATACAGCTGAACCGAAGCCATGTTTGCTTCTCACTGACCCGCCCTTCTCTGCTTCTGATTGGCTAGTAGTCCTTAACCAGGAACTGCGCATGTGCAACTCCCAACAAAGGTCATGTAGAGGCAAAATGTCTTGGCTGCATTTGTCATTTAACCACATGGAGCTCAGTTGGCAAGAGAATATTATGTGCTGGTGCCCTTTTCTCTTATGAGTTGAAAATATTTTTTAACTTAAAGAAAGTTCAAATCATCAAACCCAAAAACTGAGTCGGTTATCTTTAATTCTGTGATGTGACGGGTATGTCAGTGGTTTTCACAGCTATTGGTCCTTGTTCATTGTCAATAGATTTGAAAGTGATATCAATGTATTTGTTTCCTTAAAATTAAATTCACACAGAAATGCAGGGTTTTGATAGTTTAGGTGACAATTTTATGCAGGTTTTGCACCCAAACATGTCAGCAGTTTATTTGTAAATAACACGTAGCGAAATTATCAAAATATGAGGCGAGTCTTTCACTTTTTATCCCAATGAAATTGTCTTGGGGAAACAAACACATTGCAGTTTTTTTGAAGCAGAGCACCAAACAGAATTCAGTGCAGGAGAAGTTTCCCTGTTTGCTCCTTTTGAAATGGGTATGTAGTATAAGTATTATGTTGGATATTAAGTATGTGTTGAGGTGTAGTGTGGTTTAGGTCAGTGTAAGGTCCTGGAGGACATTGAAATCTCAGTTGGTTTCATCTGTTACTTCCCAGCAGCCTCTCCCGTTCAGCTGTCACGTACTTTTCGTTTTTCTTTCTCAGGTCAAGAAGTCCATACGTTCAGGCCATCGGGCAAATATCTTCAGCGCTAAGTTCATGCCCCACACCAATGACCAGGAGATCATCTCCTGCTCTGGAGACGGCATTATCTACTACACCAACACTGAGAAGAGTGCTGAGCACAACAGACAGTGTCAGTTCACTTGCCATTACGGAACAGCGTATGAGGTACTGAACAAGAGAAATGCTGGTCCACATTTCACGTGTTTTTTTCCTCACAGTTTCTGTCTCCTAACCTCCACCTCGCTCTGGTTTTGTTAGATTATGACGGTACCAAATGACCCCTACACGTTTCTGTCATGTGGGGAGGACGGCACGGTGCGGTGGTTTGACCTTCGCACAAAGACGAGCTGCACTAAAGAAGACTGCAAAGATGTACGGTGACAGCTGTGATGTTTTTCCTCCTTTCAGTTATTCATCATGCATTTACACTGAGGGTCTCAGGATCTCTAATATTTGCTAACTTATTAATTAGTGAGGATCAGTTAGTGTTTTTTGTAGAACAACTGGCACGCTATGGGCAATAATGTTTTTTTTTTTTCATGTTACTGGTCTTGACCTTTTAGTTCTTTAAAATGTTTATAAATGTTTAGTAGATAATAGTGTGATATGCTTATTTGTTTCAGAATAACATAGCTTTTTAAAATAAAAAATAGGTCTAATTTAAAGTTTAATGGTCCAGAATGTAAACGTAGATTTCTATTTCAATCATCCTTTATTTTATTTATGTTTTTTGCATTTAGTTGATATATCTTTGGCTATTATAATAATAATTATTATTATTGATAATGTCCGAAGCATTCATCTCCCACATTTCTTAGATGCGTATGTCCTCATCACTGCTCTCTTCACAAACTGTGTCAGTGTGGAGTAATTCAGAAAACACTTTTCTTGGCCTCAGGCTGCATCAGTGGGAGCTGAGTGCCTCGTGTGTGTGCGCGTGTGTGCGAAGCTGTTCCTTCTAGATTGAGTTGCATCTTCTCTTATTTCATGCTCGAGATCAGTACCTGTGACCTTAAAAATGCCTAAGTACTTTTACCAGGCTCTGTTACCTCCCCCTCTTAAAAACCAAATGAAGATATTTTCTTCTGAACTGCTCAGTCATACCTAACTCTATTATTGTCCTCAATTCAATATTACTTAAAATCCTGATTTTTAAAGTGCCACCTCTGCTGGTGCTGACTTTTGCATCGGGCTGATTGACTCTAGGACCAACAGAAATGACTTGATAATTTGGCTTGTTAAGCCTTACCTAATTGTGTTTGCTTTGATTTCAGGACATTCTGATAAACTGTCGAAGGGCAGCGACCTCTATATCCATTTCTCCCCTGGTGCCGTACTACCTGGCTGTCGGCTGCTCTGACAGCTCAGTGCGAATCTACGACAGACGCATGCTGGGCACCAGAGCGACAGGTAACCTGTGCTGCACGCTTACGTCATCCACTCAGCTTCCTCTGTCTTTATATTTAAGCTGATAAAGTAGATTAATCATTCCTTTTTAACTTTGTATTCATAACATCAAATAATGAGAATCAAGTTAAAGTCACTGCAGATGTTTCTGTAAGGGGAAAAAAGAGCTTCACAAAGCATTTTGTATTAAAATGTACCTTTTTTTGAGTATTTTTTTTGTTTACAGTCAGCTGTTATTTAATAAGTCAAACTGACAGAAGGAGCTAATGAAGCAAGCCTTAGAGGTTTCTCTGTGGGTTTTTAGTCCCATCCTGCTGTGCTGTATCTGGTCCCCTGTGGGAGCTGTCTGTTGTTGAATATAATTTTATTCTCTTCTTCTGAAATGCTCCTGACAACTGGAATATATTATACACTTTATTTATAGAACATCCGTCATGCACAAAATGTTTTTTTACTCAAAAGTGAAAACAAAAGAGCATACAATTTAAACAATAGTTAAGGCAAGGCAAGTTTATTTGTATAGAAATGTGCAGCAACAAGGCTTTTTAAAAAAAGTAAAAAGACATTTAAAGACCCTGTGGGATAAAGAGTTTGTATGTTGTGTCCCTGTGTATAAGCCAAATATGTGTGTTTTTATATCAAAAACATTTAATGACTTATCATGAGCTTGGGGTCATACAAATGTGTCCAATCAAATATAATTTGAAACTGCACTTTGAAGTCAGTTGGCTAAAACTTAGCAAAAAAAAATTAGCAAAAATTGAATGAAACAGATGAAATGGGAGAAAGAAAGCAGTAAAAAAAAAAGACAGATAAATGAATAGTCCTAAATACAATTTAATAAAAGGTAGTGACAAACAGAAATGCTTTAAGCCTCAATTTAAAAGAACTGAGAGTTGGAGCAGACCTCAAGTTTTCTGGGAGTTTGTTCCAGATATGTGGTGCTTAAAAACTGAATGCTGCTTCTGCATTTTAAGTTTAGACTCTGAGGACAGAAAGCAGATGATCTCAGAGCTCTGGACAGTTCACAGCATAGCAGAAATGTATTTTGGCCCTAGTACTTATAGCTTTTTTTCTAAAATCAATTATTTGACACGCAGGAAGTCAATGCAAAGATCTGAGCTATATTGTTGTCTTAGTGGGTTAAAACTTGCGTAAGTTTTTTTCCAGAAATGTACATGAAAATAGACTAGTAAAGAGATTCTAGGTAAAGAGTTCAGGGTTAAAAAGATGTGTTTTTAACAAGAGCCTAAAAGCTGCAGTTGATGTTGCTGTCCTCAAATTCAGAGGCAAAGAATTCCACTATTTGGGTCTAAAACTTTGTCTCGGTTTTTGGTGTAGTGAGCAACAGAGAGTTTGTGGATCTGACTGCTCTACTGGTGCCATTCTGTATCTTTGCGGCAAATCAACTGAATAGTCAGGGACTCTCTTTGTCATCCTCAGGTAACTACATGGGCCGGGGGACGACGGGCATGTGCGTGAGATTCGTTCCGGCTCACCTGGCCAACAAGTCATGTCGCGTAACTTCTCTCTGCTACAGCGAGGACGGTCAAGAGGTGCTGGTCAGCTACTCCTCAGATTACATCTACCTGTTCGATCCCAAGGATGACCAGGCCCGAGAGCTAAAGGGCCCGTCTGAGGAGAGGAGGGAGGAGGTGAGCAATGACTCGAGTCATACAGCTCTCACATACCAGCGCACATCACCTGAGTCTTGAAAGGAACTGTGTGTTTCACTTGCCATGCTATATTTTCACGGCCCTCTGGCTGGTAATGTCGGTCTGTTGGTTGGTCAAACCACAACTTTGGTCTAGACTGAAACATGTCAACATCTTCTGACTTTTCCCCTAGCTATCCTATCTTCTCATGAGGTTGACATTTGCGGTTTTGAGTAAAATGGCTCAACATCTATTGGATGGATTGCCATTAAATTTGATTCAGACTCTCATGTTCCTCTCAGAAGGAATTGTAAAAACTTTGACATCCCTTTAATTCTTGTGTCAAATACAACAACATTCCCATTATCATCAGCTGTACTGTACTATCATCACTGTCTCTACCCAAATAAAGAAAAACAATTCTTAAACAAAACCCCCACAAATGTGCCTTATGGTGGCACTACTAGAAAAGTCAGAGGATCACCAAGTCAGTAGGGCTCTTCCTGTGTTACTATATAGAATTTCATTAACCAAAGTGGTGGACTGACCAATGACGGGCCATCCCATTACCAGCCCCAATCCATAAACAAGATGGTGACGAACTTGTTATAAGCGTTTTACTCTAAACAAACACAACAAGGGACCTTTCTGCCTCTCTAACGGCACTGCAGACATCAGTGCTAAATCTGTGCTGGCTGACGCAGTGCAGTGAGTGGAGCAAATGACCCTGAAGAACAGAGGAGAGAGGAAACACAGTGAGAAAGTAAGAAAATCAAATCTGAAACCTTATTTAAAATGTATTCTTCTTCAGTGTTCCCATCATATCTGTTTGGGTAAGCTTTTAATTTTATAAATCAGTTAAATGAATAACCAGAGAAATTGGACCTCTAATAAACTGAACTGGGAGTACTGATCTTCACGTGTGTCTGAATGTGCTGGATCATGCTGCCAGTGTTTCAAAGCCTCATGGTGAGTTCAGCTGTGTCGAGATGCAACCACCACCACACACATTCCTTTCCAAATACAGCGACCGACGCAGGCAGTGTTCCTCTGCCGTCCAAAATAGTTCAGCCTGGGGTGGAGGCGACAGCCAAGCAGAGGTTCATTACCCCTCTCTCCTTTTCCTCCACCTGTAACCTCATTTGTTCAGGGCCTTTTTCTCTCTGATTTATTCAACTATTCAACTCTTTCAGCCTCTGTTCCTTTTCACCACCTCCAGCCCATATCCAGACCTGATGACATTTCCTGAGGAAAGCAGTTGATAGTCCCTGCACTTAGACCCCATTTTTCTATTTCTGGCTCTCAGCCTGTTGCCCTGCAACGAGAGCCAGGGGACAGGAAAGTGAGGGCAACCTCACCCGTGCAGCCAGAAGGGAGGAGGGGGGCATGTTAAAGAGGACACTGACAGAGACGAGCAGTGTTTTGCTTTGGCAGCGGAGCTATTTTTGATCATGCTTTGACTGACAAACTGCTAATCTTTCCGTGTGTGTGTGTGTGTGTGTGTATTTCCATAGCTGAGGCAGCCTCCAGTGAAGCGCCTCCGTCTAAGAGGTGACTGGTCTGACACTGGACCCCGAGCTCGTCCTGAGAGTGAGAGGGAGAGAGACGGTAAGATCAGAGCAGTCAGTACGGCAACTGACATGTAGGAAAGGCATCTTTATTTAAATAACACGTTTCACTGAGTGCTTTACATAGGCAAATCATAAAGCATTACATTGAGCTTCAAAACAATTGGTAATAACACAGAATCAAATGTATTAAGATATAATAAAATTACATTTTAAAAATGAGATTAAATAGAATAAACTACAATAAATGAAATAAAGTCCTATTGGAACAGACCATAAGTACAGTTACAGTGAAGTAAAATGTTGAACGTTGCCCCAAATGATTCAAAAGAAAAAAATAAAAGTGCAGTTGTATTCTATGTATGTGTTCCTGCTCATTTAGTTTAAAGTAGAGACAAAGCTCCCCACATGTTAACAATTTATAGTTGAATCTGGCCCGCAAATTAATTTTTGGACATTTTTTTCCTCTGTCTTTTTTTTTTTTAAGAATTATATTTTCTCGCAAGGCAACAAAATCAGTACATAAAAATGTCTCATTATCTCTTTCTAAACCTAGAGATTAAACAGTTTAAACCTTTAACTGATTTTATCACCTTTTTTAAGTTTAAATGGCTAACAGTCATTTTATTTACACATCCAGGAGATACGGAGCAACGTTAACTTTCATTTAGAGTCACCTGGGAAATGTCCAATATTCACTCTTTTTTTAGCCCAGGTTTTGGTCTTCAGGCTCTACGAGCAACACTTTTCACATTACATATAGTCATGTGATCCAGTGCCAAGATAAAAATGTTGATGATATAAGCGGTCGTTCTCCAGGAACACAATCAAACATAGTCGACATTGTTTGTAATTCACGCAACCAGTGTCGTAAAACGCAGCAATAAGCCTGTGAACATTTTTTCTCCTGCGCTGTTGTAGGAGAGCAGAGCCCGAACGTGTCTCTGATGCAGAGGATGTCAGACATGTTGTCCCGCTGGTTTGAGGAGGCCAGCGAAGCTCAGAGCAGCAGAGGAACTCGGCCTCAAACACGACCCAGAGGTGAGGCGTCAACTGATACACAGTCTCAGCACTCAGACATGCTTTATGTCCGTAAGGCGGTTTGTTATCATGGTAATGTTATTATGCCATTGTTTGTTATTGTGTTTTATGCTGTTTTTGTTTATTTTGTTGTTGGGTATTTGTATTTCAAAAGCTCATCTAGGCACAGGCATTGCAAATAAGCTGATATAAAGGTTGTGGCATTTGCTCATGCTATCCAGTTTTTCCAATGCGAATGAATACTGAATAATATATAAATAAAAATTAAATCCATAAAAAGGTGTACTGTGAAAATGTAAACATAAATCTGCTCATGTTTTTCACAAAAAACTTCATCAACTTCTTGCAAAAGAAATGACTGGGGTGCACGCACTGTTACATGCGATTATTTTTTACTGATTGTAAAAAATATGTCTGATTGTTAACAGATTTTTTTGACTTAAATGTTTGTATTATGGTATAAGCTAGTGCTAGTGGTTAGTTAACGAGAATGTCAAGCATCCGGTATTCTTCACAGAGATGAAGGCTGATCAACTATGGATCCAGAGACCCAAGATCATGTTCTTATTCTTATTTAACTAAATGTGTCAGCACCACACACACTGAGTGAAACTGTACAGAAGTTATTTATGTGATCCCAACAAAGTCATCAGTACATTTTGCAAAAACTTGTAGCAGCCACGACGATCGTAAACATCTATTTATTTTCTTGCTTCAGGAACCGCTGTCCGTCCAGTGGGGGCGTCGAATACGCCAGCTTTCCCTGCAGGAGGCTCCGATCAGGGGTCCAGCATCCCTGAAAGGCCCGTGGGGACAGACGCCCCAGAGGTACCTGCTGGCCCTGCTGCTGCGGCTGCCGCTATACTTAAATCCACTTCCTCTTCCTCCTCAGGGTCATCCTCAACAGTCACAGCACCTCCTCCTTCTAGCTCCTCGTCAGTCGAGAGTTCTGCCCCTTCCTCCTCCCCCCTCACCTCCTCGCCTGACTTGGAGCAGAGGAGTCAGACAGAAACGACTGGGACCCCCACGCCGACGCCCACCTCAGAACGCGCTCTCTCAGGTAATAGTTACACACACCCCCAAATACACTTATACAACAAAATTCACATAACGACTCTTCAGCACAGTGAGTAGGTATCCTCGGGTCAACTCGGTGTATATGTGAGTGTGTGTTTCTGTGTGTGTGTTTGTTGGAGCCACGCCACTCAAGCAGCAGCCTCACTTCACATCTTCCTCCTTCAGCATCCTGTTTTCCTTTCCTCTTGGTTTCATTTGCCTGACTCTGCTCTGACCCTTTTCTCTCATCCTCCCCTCAGTCGTCTAATCTTTCCCTGTCCCTCTCTTCCTCTGCCTCTTTGTCAGAGTACGGTCCTCATCGGCTGCCCATAAGTTTAGTGTGTAGGCGTTTGCAGAGGTTACTTCGTCTGGCCGACCCACCAGGACAGGGTCAGCGATCGGCTGCTTCTTCTTCTTCTTCTTCTTCTTCTTCCTCTGCAGCGCCTGAGAGTCAGTCACAAAGAGCTGCTGCTGCTGCTGCTGCTGAGATGCAACCTCACACAGGTTACCTTCCCCTCTGAGCACTCCCTCCACACGGACTGCTTGCCTGGGCCCCCATCCCCCCCCCGCCATCCTACCCTTCCCCTCTATGTAGGGAAGGACATTTTGGATTCCAGAAAGACCTGGTCTTGCTAGAACTGACCACTAACCCCACAGTGATCCTCTTTCCATTCCCCAGTAATGCACCTTATAGTATGGAACCTCTATAGCAGTCGCTTTGTCGCCTCTCCACTGTTTGCCCCTCACTCACTAACGCTCTCGCTCCATCGCTCCACCTGTTGCTTGAGTTTTCACTTGCAGACTCCCCTGTTGGAGTGGCACCAGCCAGTGTGAAGCTCTGCTTTGGCGTCCTCATGGCTCATGTGGTTGCTCACCCATGTTTGATGAAACATACTGATCTCTGCTAGTGACCATAACATAGGACCTGATTCACTTTGGTTTGATCTCACTTAAACTTGAGAATCAGAACTAAAGCCCCCTTTTCAGACATTAACATGTAACATTTCTGGCTTCTTATGCTGTATCTGTTTAGACATAGATGTCCAGTATATAATGTTCTCTATGGGTTAATTCAGACATGACAGAACCTTTTACAGAAAGAGTCACAATACTTGACATCTGGTGCGCAAATAGCAAAAAAATTTAAAAGTAATGATGAAAAGAGGAGAGTATTCTCATTAATCTTACAGACCGCATTAGTGAGGGTTTTTTTCTCTTTATTTTATACATGGAGCCTTGCTCAAAGTGAATCCACTCGTACATTTTCTCAATTTCATCATTTATCAGAGAGCAACATCTGTTTTCTAACATCTGACAATGATGTTTTATTTAATTCCTTTAGCTCACATAGTCTGTGTAAAGAATTTTGCTCTATATAAATTTTTTCATTTATTCATTCATGTAGTTTGCATAAAACAAATCGGATATAATGTGAGAGAATGCTGCTCCAGTGATTATACACATGTTTTAAAATGTCTCCTTCAGAACTGAACTGTAATGCGTAAAATGCTTTTTATAGACTGATCGGACATCAGAAGGATCTCCTTAACATTGTAAAATTGGCTCATTCACAGTGTTTTGTGGTTTGTTAAACTCATTTTTGTGAACTATTAAAGTGCGCTTAATGCAAACGAGACCTGCACTGATTCTCTATCTCAGAGCATATATAACCTTTTGCGGCCTTTATGTTAATTTGACGATTTTCACTTCAGAAAAGCGTTGGGACAAACATGAGAATGATGTGTAAAATCACCATTGCGTTTACACAGCGAGGTGCGAGTCTGAAAGGGGCTTTGGTGGACAAGTTGTTTAGCTCAGTCACTGATGCATCTGACACCAACAATTCATTCATTGAATAAAACGTTTGCTGCTTCTGTTGTTTGTGGGTAAAACCAAGCTGCACTGATGAATAGCAGAGAATTGGAGCTTTTGTTTGGTCGTCACATTTGTTATCGCTAACTTCATTTTATTAAAGTACTTCATTGAAATACAGTGTGTAGCAAGCAGACATTTGGATTGTTTGGGGTTTTTTTTGTTTGTTTTTTTGAGGTGTCAAATTATAAGATCTGTATTTTCCAATTGTGGTGTCTTCCAGTAAGCCTGATGGTTATTATAACATTACAGGAAATAACCAATTGCAAGCAGGACGTGTAGGAAGCATGTGTGAACTTGTCATGATTTACTAATCTACTTTTGCATATAAAAGCTGAAGCTTCACATAACCGTGTGTGAAAGCTTTTTACTCCTTTGGCTGATTTTACAGCTCCTCCTGCTTGGCCTTGGATCCTTTTTTAACATGACTGCAGTTTTTAACCCTTGTGGGCCTTGACTGTGTGAGCCCTCAGGTTTGACGTCCATGTCCGATGTTTAGTCGGTCTCATTTGTGTTCCAGATTCCCCCTCATCTGTGGTAAACAAACAGCTGGGATCCATGACTCTTGATGAACAGCAGGGTGCGTCCCCCCCCATACCCCTGCAACCTGCCACTCTCTGTGTCTTCTTCACCCTCCCGCATAAACACAAACACTTTCGGTCCTGCCTCTGCACCTTCTGTCTTCCATTGTTTTAATGCTTTTTATTTCTCTCTGTTGACAACTTTACTTTCCCATCATTCCCATTATCTGTCCAGATGCATATTTAAATCTCTGCAAGCAGAGCATGTCTGTCTGACCCAAGTCACTGTTACTTGGACTGAAGGATACTATAATAATTATAATACTAAATCAAATCAAAGTAACAAAGTCATACTAATCTCTTTGTTGTTGTTTTTTTAGTCTCATGGGCATCCATCAAGAGAAACAGTGACAGTTATATTAGCTGAATATTTACTTATGAACATTTATTTGGTTTGCATCCTGCAGGTGGGGGTCCTTAAGTTAACTAACTGTTTGTACCTGTGCGTAAAGGGTTTGTTCACCCAAATGACGACAAAAAAACTACAACAAAATAAAAACACTTTCACCTAGTTTTGTTTTTTCTTGCCCATGTTTCAACGAGCGCTGCTGCTAATGATCATTCTCATTATTGCTTAACATCATAGAAAAATAAATTTAATTAAATCATAGAAGACGGAAAACCAGCAAATATTCGCACTAGTGCCTGACCGATACTACTGAAGCATCTTTGATTAGTTTCTCCTTGAATTTGTTCTTTTTAAAGAGTTGTGTCCAAGATATGCTCTCTGGTTGAAATTGTTTCTAAATTGTTTTTTCTGTAGTTTATTGTTATGAATTGGCCAATTCATCGGTCTAGTTCTAATTCACATCTGAGAGGCTTGGACAAGTACATTTTTGGCATTTTAACAAAAAAATATTTTTTTATTAACTTAAATTATGAATCGTTTGTCGAAATAGTTGCAGATTGAATTGTTGTCTCGACTAATTGATTAATTGACTACTCATTGCAGCTCTAGTTCTGAGAGACAGGCTATTTGTTAGGCTTCTCCTTTCATATTAATACAGTGTTTTTTCCCAAAGCTTAAAGTTAAATTAAACATGTATCATGCTCCCTAGACACAATCTTGCCTTTACTGTAGATAACACACAAGTGTCGCTGTTATCTTCTCATATAAACCAGGTTGTTACACGACTAATAACTGGCTGAAGTGTGTAATGATCCTTCAGGGGCTTTGACTTGTGTGTGCTCTGTGTTGATGTGTTTCTGTCTTGTTGCTGTGGCTGATCGATATGTCTGTCGCAGCGTGTCCACCTTCGTCCGCTCTGTTAATGTCCGCTGCATGTTTTCCTAATTGTTGTTAATCAATGGGAAGTGATTCAACAGAAGGTTGCATGTTTTCAGTGTGCTTTTAAACAACCAGTTATACTGTAAACAACAGAAAGAAATGCCCTTAGCTAAATAAAACCTTTAATCAGAATTATTGTTTTAAGCAGAACAGATTTTTTTCAATAAGTCATTCTTGCTTTCTTCGCCTGCGTGTCTTCCTCTCTCTTACCAGGAGCAGCAGAAGCTGCAGGTTCACCTCCTGATCAACCTGTTTCTGTACCAGCCAGCGGCAGCGCTCCCACCGCGACCGGCACCAGCCGACCCAGTGCAGCAGAGCCAGTCCTCAGCCTGCACTACAGCTCAGAGGGAACCACCACGAGCACCATCAAGTTAGACTTCACTGATGAGTGGTGAGTGATGAGCATGAGTAAATAAAATGCCGGTGAATCACTTGAGAGTTTTTTGTTCTCACCTTGAGCACATTTATTGCGTTGATTGTTTTGATGGAAGTTCATTAATTCTCTCTATTATGAGAGAATCCATCATTTATTTGTTTTTATTGTAGCTCTTTATTCCTGAGGCATGTGATGATGAATCTCAAAAGACGTAAAATGATGCATTACCTCATGGAAATGAATTGCAAGGCATCAAAAAGAAAACATCAGACACAAAATTATTAGATATATAATAAATAACAGGCATCATAATCAGCATAACAGTGTCAAGCCCACCTGGCAGCATCAACCTTAGATGCTTATTGAGGAAAGAAAAATACCATTAGGAAGGACGATGTGTAAATATTGGGCAGGCAATTCTTGAAGTTTCTATCTCCAGTTTGCAGTGACTTCCATGAAAAATGTAAAATAACTACACTGCACACATTTTGTTTATTCTGGTGTTTTCTGGTGTTTTATGACTGTCTGATTATTTTTCCATCCCATGTAAATTAAACATGAAATCACTGAATATTTATTCCAGAAACTACATTTCACAGAATCATTGCATTAGTTCTTTGTCACTTTCTTTGTTCATTTTAAACCTTCACCGACTAAGATTCTTTAAAAGAACCATAACAAAATGGAAGAATTCCTGGTTCCTTCACAGTTTGCAAAGCAGTGGAATCTACTCAATAAACAAATAGTGACAACTCTGTAATGTACCCTTGAGTTCCAAAATGCTCACCCTCTCTGAATGTCTGTAAAAACGTAATGTAAACCATGCAGCCAATCCATTAGAGACTCCAGGGACTCAGTCGCTGTTTCTTCTTCCTCCACAGGAGCAGTAGCACATCCAGCTCTATGGGCAGCGGTGGTGCTAAAACATCTGAGGCTGTGGCTGTACAGAGCAGAGAGAGTCTAAAGACGGAGAGCTCTGTGTCAGAGCAAGGTGAGTCCTGCAGTGTCATGAATATTATTCTGACAGAATTCCACCTTAATCAGTAAATAAATTAAAAGCATACAAACACACATCTCCAACAACACAATAGTAAAAGTGAAAATAGTCGTGTATTAACATATATTTCCTCTCAGCTCCCTCTCAGTCCTCGGGGCAGCAGAGTGTGCCGGCCGCATCCACGGAGCCGCCGTGCGACGCCTCCTGCTCCGGTGTTCTCGGCAGCTCGGCAGCAGGTCAGGCGGCGGGCTCCTCTGCGGGAGACACCGTGGCTTCTTCTCCACTGGAGAGGAGTCCACCGGAAGGTATGGAGGACACGTCAGGAGGCTGTCGGAGAGCGGAGCCCACAGCGGAGGAGGGGCAGGGGGGAGAGGAGGGCCAGAGTCAGCCTGCACGGGTCAACCAGGACTCTGATGACAGCGACGACGATCCGATTCTCATCCCGTCAACGAGGTTCAGAGGACAGGGACAGAGGTACATTAGACAACTTTTTATTCATACAATCAAGAAAAACACCCTTGTGTATTTGAATGCAGGTTATGATCTCTTAGCTTACGAAATTGCTCTTGTTTAATATCACTTTTAAAGAGTGGGTATTCTGATATAGGTTATTTTGTGTGATGCTTTGATTGACCGTTTAACTACAAATATAGATTTAATTCCAGAGGATCTGCAGTAGGAGATAGGATGATCAGGTAAAGTGTTTGCACTGGCAACTTAAAGCATCTACCGTGTCAGGTGTGTGACATGCAGCAGAGCATTAAAACTCAACTGTAGTATGACGATAACAGGTTTTTGTCTTGGTGTGGTCATTTCACTCACAAAAAAACTAATATACACACAGCTTCCTGTAGAGTTAGAGTGATGTGCATGTGATGAGCACTGACTCCACAGATGGTGTGAGCAACAGCATTTTAAAGTTGAAGAGAGATGGAGAATGGGGGGGGGGGGAAATGCCTGCATGACATCCTGATGGAAAGGAGACAAACAAATATAAAGATATGATTTCCTTAGTTTGACCTCTCTCTTCTTCTCTTTGAAACACTTTTTTCAACTAGTATTCTTCTTGAACCAGCCTGTATCTGATTTAATTTAGTGACACTACTGTCGTGTACTTAATGGACACTACTTTGCATAACAATATTAAGGGCTTAATGCAGTTTTGATGGAGCAGGCAGGTGTTTTGCCTTGAAAGTGGCTGCTTTCTAGCTTGGGGTTTGTCATTCGTTAAATTGATTATACTCGCATAACTTTCACTCACGATTCCAAGCATGGGGTTCATAAGCATCCGCATGGGTTCGTGTATCTTGTTTTGTGTTTGCTTTATAATCAAATGTGTTGGTTTTCTTGTTTCGCAGACGCTCAGCAGCTGCTCGCATCCAGGAGCTGTTTCGCAGGAGGAAAGAGAGACGAGAGTTGGAGGAGAGTGAGACCCAGAATATCAGGAGACCCTCAGTCAAAATGGTCTACAAAGGTCATCGCAACTCGAGGACAATGGTACATCTCACCCCATTTACATCATATTAGACCTCGTTAAAAAAAGGCTATTGAAGGAGCATTTATGTATGAAGCTGGAGATCTAGTGTGCAGTGTGTGTGAAAATAGTCCTGCGTGTATTATATATGTTTGTTTAATTCACACAAACAGAAGTATAAAAACTAAATGTAACGACTGTCTGTGCTTTTAAGTAAAAATACTCGCTGTAACTACTTCTTGACAATGAAGAGATTGGTGTAATGCAGATGTAATCCTGCAGTCTGGTCATCGCTATAAGGTTGCCAGGTTTGTTAGTAATTATGCCTGCACCAAAGTGCTAGGTGGATGGAAAAAACTAACTCCCTCTAACACTACAAATTGTTGCTTTTAGATTTCTTTGTGTAGAGATTAATGAAACAAAAACTTTTGTAGTTGTATCTCTGAATTTAGGACAAAGACAGACTAGCTGTTTCCCCCTGTTTCTAGTCTTTATGCTAAGCTAAGCTAATCATCTCCTGTCTCCAGCTCTGTAATTAACGCACCGATATGAGAGAAGAAAAAGCACCTATTCCTTTGGCTGTTAGCAGTGCAGTGACTCACGGTGGTTTCACTTCTTTCATGTCTAGATAAAGGAGTCCTGCTTTTGGGGCAACAACTTTGTGATGAGCGGCTCAGACTGTGGCCACATCTTCATCTGGGACAGACACACCGCAGAGCATCTCATGCTGCTCGAAGCCGACAACCATGTGGTCAACTGCCTGCAGCCACACCCCTACGACCCCAGTGAGTACCCACTCCCCCTTCAGCCTGCATCCCATTATCCTCTGCTCAAAGATGATATGACGACATTTCTGTCTGTTCGTTTTCTGTTTTTGTTTCAGTTCTGGCTTCTTCAGGGATAGACTATGATATCAAGATTTGGTCACCACTGGAGGAGTCGCCATCTTTCAACAGAGTTCTTGCTGATGAGGTATGATCGGCAAGAGATCAGTAATTGGTTTAACTGTCCTGCATTAAAAGCTGCCCAGGTTTACAAGACGTGTTTCGAAAGGTTTAATTTACATAATGCATGGGTCCATTTATGAAGGATACAGTGAACTTTTCTATTAATCTCACCTGAAAAAGCAAACTCAACATATCACCCTCACACAACCAAAACAAATCAGGATTCTGGCAACCTCATGGTGACTTCGGTTCTCTTCTCCTGGCCAAGAAATAATCCAACACATAACCCATTATTTTCCTTCTGTTACCATATATATAACATGCTAATTAGTGATCTTATTAACATGTTGTATATGGTTTGAGGTGCCGGTAGGTGGATTTTAATGCTGCTCGCCGTTTCCCCTGTTTCCAGTCTTTATGTTAAGCTAACCAACGGCTTCATATTTACCAGATCTTCTCTAACTCTCACTAAGAAAGTAAAGCATATTACATTAAAAGCCTTTTTCCCAAAAATGTCATTTCATTTGACAGTTTTTTTCAAATAGCAGACTTCTTAGGTCACTGTAGGTGTGGCATTAAAAATATAATTCATGATTCTGTGTCTGATAGAAGACGAGATGCATTTGAGAAGAGAGCTGATTCCTGGATTTTTCCTAAATCCAGTTTTGCCTGTCTCTTCCTCACATCTTTTCTCTTCACCTTCTTCTTTTTTTTCAAGGTAATAACTCGGAACGAGCTGATGCTAGAGGAAACTAGGAACACAATCACAGTCCCGGCCTCTTTCATGCTCCGAATGTTGGCCTCCCTTAATCATATCAGATCAGGTACACACACACAAACTCAAACTATCAGTTCTCGGATACAGAGACCGTATACTTGCCGTGCCTTTCTAAGACTTTGTCCACCTTCTCGTCCTTTTGTCCCTCTCTTTAATTTCTGCCTTTCCCTTGTTGCAGATCGACTAGAAGGTGATCGCTCCGAAGGTTCGGGCCAGGAAAATGAAGACGAGCAGTAGCCTGCTGTCATTTTTATTTTAAAGAAAACACTATTTCTTTTTGCTGTATAGCAACCTGAGATTTGTACAAGTATAGTGTAGAATACTTCCTTTTGAAAATTAGTGTAATTTCTAGCCCCCTTGTGTTTTTTTTATGACTTTCTTACTGATGTTTCTGTATGAGGATAAACTATATATGTGTGAATGCAAAAGGTAAGGACGTCAGAATATATATATATATATATACACACACACACACACACATATATACATATGTGTGTATGTGTGTGGGTTAAGTGTGAGAATAATGGCGGCTGGTGTGCAAGGATGTTAAGTGCAATATTATTTTGTTAGGAGAGAGTGAGCTTTGATCAGTGTTAACGTGTGACATTTTGAATTTGTAGCACAAAGCAAAGAAATGTTGATGTGCTGCTCCGGCAGTTACGCATGTAAAAAAGGACTTTAAGTAAAACATACTTGGAGAATGCTTTCATTTTGTTGTTGAAGAAAAAAAGAAGCAAAGCTCTGCTTCTTCTCCCCAGAAGGGACATGTCAATAAGTCTTTTACAGAATTTGGAGAAAAAAATAAAGCTATGGCATCTGAAAGATAAAATCTTAAGACAACTGTGCAACAAGCAAACAAATTAATTTAAAATCACTCCGTAAAATAATAAAACATTCTGTACTTCACACACAGAGTTACGTTAACTCCAGACAGCAGAGACCATCCATTATACTGCAGAAAACAGACAGCATGTAGTCTGTGATGCAGAAGGTCAGCATGACTGGTTCACAATCGCTGTTGCTCTGTCATTAGCTTCATTTTAAGGTTTAAACCTGTTTTGTCTGAAACAAAATCACATGGTCTCTTAAACCCCATTTAATTTAGCCTAAACCCAGATTCAGTCTCCTGTAGAAATCACTTAAACTCCAGTAGAGATCACTGTATCTGAGATTTAACTGCAGATTTGTAAAGCTCAGATCATTTTAGTAATTTCTAAAAGTTAAAGGATAAGTTCACAGTCTTTAAACAATAGTCAGGTGCTCATATGAGCATTTAAATAGGTTTTGCTTGCTATAATTACTCCTTCTGTTCATTCTGGAAATTAAAAGATCCTAAAGCGCCTCCAATGTAAATGACCATGGACAAAATCCATAGTCCTTATTCTGAACAAGGACTGAGAGGTAGACGTCTTATCACTGTGTGCTGCAGCTCAGTGTTTTTCCACGGTGTTTTAGAGGGCGTGCCTGACTAGTCACTAGGCGAGCATTATGACACGTCACAGCAAAGCGGAAGAAACAGCTGGACTACAAACGAGCTGTTTTCAGGGCAGTGTTTTCTGTGGGAGAAGGGAACTCCCTTTGGGCTACACTTTGGGCTTTTTCACTTTGCAAACCTATTACATGCACAAAAAAGGTATATAACTCATTAAAGGAGAGGAGAAAAAGCCAAAAAGCATAATACTACCTCTTCAATCATACAGAGCGAGGACTGTAGATTTGGCTTACCCATCACTTACATTTGACTACTGTTAAGACTGGCATTTTAAAAATGTTGAACTTACCCTTTAAAATCTTCACGATCTGATAAAGTCAACACTATTACAGACATTCAGCTAATGTATTTGTTTAAGTACACTGAAAATTTGTCTCATCTGCCTTCATTTTGATTCAATTAATTTGATTCTCATATACACTCACCTAAAGGATTATTAGGAACACCATACTAATACTGTGTTTGACCCCCTTTCGCCTTCAGAACTGCCTTAATTCTACGTGGCATTGATTCAACAAGGTGCTGAAAGCATTCTTTAGAAATGTTGGCCCATATTGATAGGATAGCATCTTGCAGTTGATGGAGATTTGTGGGATGCACATCCAGGGCACGAAGCTCCCGTTCCACCACATCCCAAAGATGCTCTATTGGGTTGAGATCTGGTGACTGTGGGGGCCATTTTAGTACAGTGAACTCATTGTCATGTTCAAGAAACCAATTTGAAATGATTCGAGCTTTGTGACATGGTGCATTATCCTGCTGGAAGAAGCCATCAGAGGATGGGTACATGGTCGCCATAAAGGGATGGACATGGTCAGAAACACTGCTCAGGTAGGCCGTGGCAATTAAACAATGTCCAATTGGCACTAAGGGGCCTAAAGTGTGCCAAGAAAACATCCCCCACACCGTTACACCACCACCAGCCTGCACAGTGG
>NC_060156.1:17144683-17156696 GCF_021292245.1 Micropterus dolomieu | reverse complement strand
TCTCATGTGACGCTGCTCAGCCAATCAAATCTGTGCATACCGATGCTTGCGAGTTGAGTCCGCGAGATTCACCAGAGACGTTTTGGAAACACACCCGAATTGAGGAGACGAAAGATAAAAGAGATTTCACATGACTTTTAATAAAGAATGTACAGATTTTTACATGTACATTCCTCCCACGGGCAGTTCAAAACCAGAATATCTCATAGATCTCCAATATGCTAGCTGGAGCTCACGTTTCTCACTGAACAACAGAAAGTAGGAAAGTGGTAGCTCTGTAAGAGGAAATGAAAGAGAAGAGGAGGCATTACAGCTGTTCATTTGTTATGATGTGTTGAGTGTTTATTATAAAATTGGTTAAGACTACACTTCATCACTTCAAGCTACACTTTTTATTACATTGTTTCTAAAAATTAGGCACTTTAATTTAGTTTACTTAAATTTAGAATTTATTATTTGAATAGTTATTATTTATTATCCTTCCAGTTTGATGTGAAAACTGACTGAAATATTATTTGATTTGACAGTCCGTTGTTGACTAAAAACATGTGTTGATACAACTATAGGTTATAGTACTGAATGATAACGCAAGTTCGTCGTTTTGATGTTCTGGACCTTTGCTTCAGGAAATTTTCTCTAACTAGACCTCTTTGAAATCTAATTGAATACCCCTGACATAAACCATAACTTTACATCCATGGTTAGCGCATGGACAGCTAGCCATCTTGCTCGCCCCCCCCGCCCCCCTCTAACGTTTTCTTGTACTCCACCTGTCAGTCAGCAGCACAGAGAGACTCTGTGAGGATGAGCAGGTGAGGAGGGCAGCAGTGGAGATGACGGGGCAGAGCAATGTGGACATACCTGGTGAGAGTACTTTGTAAACATGACATTAGACAGCATATAGCCCTTTACCTTTATGAATGGTACATACAAATGTTACTGTATGTGAGTGTGGTTAACCTGCTGCTATTTCTGTCTGGCTGCTTCTTAAATCCCCTGAGAGGTGACAGCAGGTCAGGATTTAGCCGGTGCTAAGTTAGAGACGAGTAACTTAGTGTTGCCTTTAAATCCTGCGTGATGTAAATATCAAGGCTGTTTAAAGATGAATCTCACATATCTCATCAGAAGCAGGAGCCATCTTCACATTTGGAAAGAGCAGTTTTGCTGACAATGTGCCTAGTAAATTCTGGCTGAAGAATGACCAGCCAGTGCACCTATCTTGTGGCGGAGAGCACACTGCTGTCATCACAGGTGCAGGCAAACTATGTCTATTGATAATAAATCACTGTGTTCAAAGAGAAGCATGTGTCTATCATGCTTCCATCTCTGTAATGATTCTTATGTCTGCAGAAAATGGCAGGCTGCTCATGTTTGGTGGTAATACTTGGGGACAACTGGGGCTTGGATTTAAGCCTGCTGCCAGCAAACCTGCCTCTGTGAAAGGTAAGTTACTTTACAAAGGCTGTAGCTAATGATTGTTTTCATTATAGATTAATATGCTAATTATTAATCCTATAAAATGTCAGAAAACAGTGAAAAGGACATGTTCAAATCACTTGTTTTGTCCAGGGGTGGAAAGTAGCCAAATACATTTACACAGGTACTGCAAGTTAGGACTTGAATTTGGAGTTGAGCATTTCCGTTGTCTGCTGTCCTATACTTCTACTCTACTACATTTCAGAGGCAAATATTGTACTTTTCACTCCGCTACTTTTATTTAATAACTTTAGTTACTACACCTTTACCAGCTGCAACATTAAAGTTATGTACACATTAATGCATCAATAATTATAATCCAGTAATATAATATATATGATTATATAAATTGAGCATTCCATATTGAGAAATTTTACTTTTGATACTTTAAGTCTATCTTTTGTACTTTTACCTATGTAAAATTTTTAATACATGACTTTGACTTGTAATAGAGTATTTCTTCACTGGTTTTGCTACTTTTACTTTTTTAAGTAAAAAACTCTGACTACTTCTTCCACCACAGGGTTTGTCTCACTAAGATATCCAGCTTACAATCACATAAGATAAAGAAGAGCACAACTCAGAAGCTGAAACCAGAGGAAAATAGAATTTTCTGTCAATTAACTAATGAATTAATCAAGTTATTGTCTCAGCTTTAATTTAAATTTGTCATAGAAGATTATTCTTTGCATTTTGTCATTTATTTAGTAGCTATAATTGCTGTGTATTTTCCTTTCAGCCTTAAAGTCTGAGAAGGTGAAGCTTGTAGCTTGTGGGAGAGATCACACAATTGTCTGCACATGTAAGATGATGAACAAATAATATCTGTATTTTATGTGACAGATGTTTCAACAGCAGTGTTCTGTATTTAATTCTGGTTATTGTATATTTTTAGGGCGAGGTAGTGTGTATGGTACCGGTAGTAACCAAGAGGGGCAGCTCGGTTTGGGCCACTGCAACAACACTACATCCTTTCACCTGCTGAGGCCCTTCTGTGACGATACACCAATCAAAATGCTCTCTGCGGGATGCAACACCTCAGCTGCCTTAACAGGTTCAAACAGTGACAAATAATAATCTGACAAGTGTCTCCGATAGCCAAGGTGCTCTGAGGTCCAAACTGTTTATGTGTGTATGTGTACTCATAATTATGTTTCTGCACTCTGTGTGTGTGTGTGTGTTGGTAGAGGACGGGAGGCTGTTCATGTGGGGAGACAACTCTGTGGGTCAGATTGGTTTAGGAGATGAGGGATTTGCAGCAGAACCCAGAGAGGTGAATGTTGGGGAAGCGGTGATGTGGGTCTCCTGTGGGAACCATCACTCAGCTTTTGTCACAGGTACAGCACAGCCCAAACCAAACACAGCAGACAATCAGTCAGTTTGAGTTTTAATTTAACCAACATTCAGATGTTATTCATTGTGCCGACAATGTTGTGTTGGCTTGTGTTTTAGTGGGTGGAGATCTCTACACGTTTGGTGAGGGTGCGAACGGAAGGCTTGGTCTCCAGGTGGAGCAGCTGGCCAATCACAGAGTCCCTCAGCGGGTGCAAGGGATGCTGGGTTGTGTCACCCAGGTGTCCTGTGGAGGGGAACACACTGTGGCACTCACAGGTAGGTCAATAGTATAAAAACCATTGTTCCAAAAAGAGACAGCATCACATTTCTACTAATACATTTTTTGTTTTATATACCTGACTATTTCTATTTTACATACATTAAAAATAGAAATATTTCACCTTCTAGCAGGTTTATCAGAGGTGAGATAAGGTGAAAGATCTTTTACTTTAGTAAAAGTATCAATATCGCCAATGCATAGACATGTAAGCATTTTAATGTTAACTGATCAAAGTGGAGCTGATTTGAACAATTTTATATGATAATGAAGATCTTATTTGTGTTTTTCTTCAATTAAGTGAAAAAATATGCCAGTCTAATTAGATTATTGTTTCCGACAAAAATTAATTTGTTTCAAGAAACTTTTAGAAAGAGTGTGAGAAACTTGAAAGAAGACAGAGTAAATGATATTTAAACAAGTTGCAATCTTGTCAACGCAGTGGCGCAATGAAACGCAATAATTTTTTAACTTGTTTTATCAAAGTAAGAATTTGAGGACACGATAACAAATGCAAATTACGTGCTCTAATGAATATTTTTTGCAGTGTTTACACTATGCACAATTTTAAACTACATCGTCCCAATGACATGACGTGCAATTTTGATGTCCAAACCCCTTTATGAAGTCAAAAATAAGGAAATGTTTTATAAAATGCACCTTTTTTGAATCTATTAATCTCTGTTTATGAAGTGATATGAACATATATTGAGGGACATTATAGTCACAAAATGTCATACCGGATAACTGTCCGGAACTCAGGCTGAAATGCAAAAAACCTAAACAAACTGTAAAAAATCTAATAAACCCTAACATCTCTGCCACAGGCATTATTGTTTGAGTGTTGAAAACAATATATTTATATATTACAAAGAATATGACATCCAGTTGATTGTTATGCTTTGGAGCATTCTGTCCCAAAACTGGCATTCAGCCAATGTCATACGGGATAACAAGCAAACTGGAGCAATTTTGGGGGTAATTTTAATTTGACACGATATCAGACAGCATGTCACACAATCAGCAAGACCCTGAAGCACCCCTAAATAATGGTGAAAGGTAAGTATGTCTTTAATAAAATGTGTTTAACTTACCTTTTTACTCACTTGCACACTATATAGTAAAATCCTGTGTCATGTGGGATAACGCTAAAAAAACATATATAATGTTGATTTTATGCAAATATGTTTATTTAGCAAGAATTTGCATACTTGTAAGTTGAAGATCAAGGTTGCAGATTTCTATAGTTAGCCAAAACTACTGCCTGATTAAGATTCAAACTGAGTTTTGTCATACCGGATAACAGTTTTGTCATATAGGATAACACTTATTTTCTGTTAGCCCATAATGTCATCAGTTATCTTGCATGACACGTGTTTGCCAATATATTCTTTTTATACAGTTTTCAGCTTTCATTAGTATAATTAACATTCAAATTGTGATATTAACATATTATTGTCTGTAAAAAAAAATGTGTTGTTCATTGATTGATATTTAATTATGTGATTCAACGTACTTTAACCCAATAAGAAGATTTTTCTTTATTAAAAATGTTGTTCAATAACATGATTTTGTATTTTTGATGTTCAAAGAAATTATGTGCATCGAAATGAATGAAGTTCCCCTACTTTTTAACCCTTTACGTTTTGTTATGAATATTGATGTAGAGTGACTATGATCTTAGTACTAAATTAAACTTGATGTTGAAAAGTTGTGCTATTTTGAATTCATAAACATGACATTATTGTTTAAATCTATTTGTATACGAAAGAAACCACACTGAGAGGGGATCTGTATATCTTTGCAGTGTAGCCTAATTAATTTACTTAAACTATTTTGAGTGTGACTACCTTTGCATGACAAAAACGTTTATTATTATGAACATTATTAATGTGTAAATTGGATAAAAATGACAATTCGCGTGTTAACTCATATGGTGTCATACCGAGTAACAATTTCAGTCAGGCAGGATAACGCTGTTTTTTCCAAAAAATAGTATGATGCCAAGTACTGTAAAACATTTTCAGACATTTTAAATCACACTGCAGTGTTAAAATATGGGTAAAGAACTTGAACAAGTAGGGTCACGTTTAAAGAAATCACAGTATAATGAGAAAAAAAAGTTGTGCAAGTTTTTTTTTCTGAGCTCTAAATATTGGTTACTGCCTCACTTTATATATTCTATACGTATTATTGATTTAAAAAGTTATAATATCATAATATTTAGAAAATTCATTAAGGTTATTCCGTATGACATTTTGACTGGTGTCGTCACATGATTCTCAGTTAAACCACTTAAAATACATTCTTTGAAAATTTGATTATAGTAATAAGTAAAAAACATCCTCATAAAGATAACAACTACTTTATGTGCTGTTTTAACCTATTTCAATTTTTGATCAGTTTAAAACCTTATTTGTCACTGGAGTAAAAAGGACAATAATTCTCCAACGTATTTCTATACATCGAAATTGCACTTAAGTACTTGAGTAAATGCACTTAGCTACTTTCCACACTGCTGATAATCAAAGTAGTTTATTTCACTGTGTTTGTTTTGCTGTGCCAGAGGAAAGTGTGTACACGTTTGGCCGCGGTCAGTACGGTCAGCTCGGCCACGGGACGTTTCTATTTGAATCTGATTTGCCAAAGTCTCTGGAGCACTTTAGTAACACTAGCATCAATCATGTCGCCTGTGGAAGGAACCACACCGCTGTGATCACAAGTAAGCATTAAGCTCACTCGAGTCATTATTTGTGTAGTGCAGCAGTGATTAAATACAAGTTTAAAATCTTAGCTAAAGCATTTGTTTTCCTCCTTCACAGACAGCGGGCTTCTCTACACGTTTGGGGATGGTCGTCATGGAAAACTGGGGTTAGGGGAGGAGAACTTCAGCAACCAGTTCAGCCCAACACTCTGCACACGTTTTCTCAAGTACAATGTTCAGTTAGTAAGTGCCTGTGATGAAAGTGGTTGTTGTCATCCCCAGCTTCACCTCTATAACCTCTGTCAAATGTTTAAACGCTGTATAACGCTGTATAAGTGCAGTGCACTTCCCAAGTGATTTATCCTGTGTGTCTGAAAGTAAATGAGTATAATGTAGGTGAGCAGATTGAGAGGAAATAAACATCACACAGCAATAAACTACATTGATTCCACGGGTTTTCTTATGTTTAGGTGTCCTGCGGTGGTAACCACATGCTGGTACTGGCTGCACCCAGACCACCAGGGAGCCAAGAAGTGGTGCCAAAGAAGGAAGTCACAATCACAGAGAACGTTTTGGAGTCAGGTTACACAGAAATCCTCCTGCTGGACACTTTGATCGATCCTAACCCACTAGTCCCGCTCTCGGCCCTCTTGGCTCGAGCCCGCCACAGAGAAAAAGTGAGAAGCTATACCTTGGTCCTTATTTTCCAGATTAAACAATCTTACAAGACTTACAAAACCAAATAGTCCCTTCTTTCAACTATTATCTGCTGTGTACATATAAAAGGGTTTTTGCAGGCCTTTAATAAAAATAATGAATTCAGCTTCCTCAAAAGAACTTAGAAAATTCTTACATTTAATATACAAAATTTATTTAAAATGTTGTTGAATGTTGAAAATGGTATATAAAATATACTATTGCGTGCTTGGTACATGTTACACACATATAAACTAGGAATTGTTTGGACAGTGGATTGTGCTGCTTATCGTCTCATAGTGGGAAAGACTTTAATGCACCAGGGCTGCAACTATTGCTTAATTCCATTATTTATTAATCTGCTGATTATTAATCGATTAATCTTCCAGGAACACTTTCTCTTATAACACCTTGAATCCCTAACCTCTAACATGCACTTCCTGTGCTCTCCTTCCTATATCTCCTTACAATTCTCTTGTATTGATTGCACTATTCATTAACTCTTACTTCTTCCCTATAGGTATTTGCCCCATTATGGTGTATATATATATATGTATATGCCGTACACGCTAATAGCTCTTACTAGTATTTATTGCTGCTCTTTCTAGTATCTATTGTCACTTGTAGATCTCTTACTGTATTGATGCTTGTAAGTTGCTTTAGATAAAAGCCAAATTAGTAAATGTAAATGTTCAGAAAAAAAAACAACAATAACCTGAAAATAGTGAGAAATGCCTGACACATTATTCTAGACATTATTCATCTTAAAATGTCTTGGTTTGTTCAACCAACAGTCCAAAACCCAATATATATATATATATGTGTGTGTGTGTAAGACCATGAAAAGCAGTGTATTCTCACATTTGAGAACTTGGAACCATGGATATGAAGTTTGCTTGAAATATTACTTTAATGATTATCTGTTTATCTGATCTGATTATCAAAATAGTTGCCAATCACTTTTCTTTTAATCACCTGATTGATTAACACACTAATTGTTTCAGCTCTAAAATGTAAATTAATTATTTTTTACTGGGTAATCCATCTGTTCATTTAATGCTGCTTATCTGGGTCCAACAAACATCATTTAATTAATAATTGTTATGTAATGCTGGGAAGTACTGAAATCATAATTTGACTAGTATAACTTGTGAAACCAGTATTAAATTGCATTCTATGCTGTATTTAAATGTCTTTAGAAGTCTTTAATTTAACTTGGTGGGTCCTGATGAAACTACTATAGATAATTGTAATCACTCTTTAACTCCAGTAGGGAGCAGTGTTTCACCAAACTGTAGCTCTGCTGCAGTGCCACTAGCTAACTGCTTGGAGGTGCTCCATAGACGGTGGTGCAACCTTTTTACTCAGTAGTGGTTTTGATGTTTGTCCTCTCATGTCTTTCAGCAAAGCTCTGTGGAACTGTTTGGGGAGATGTTTCAGAACCTCCCACGTCTAAATTCTGGCTTCCTCGACACGTCCTGGCAAACATCCAGAAATATCCCAACCCCTAAAACGCTTTCAAAGGACATTACAACCCCTTCATCATCCCCCAAACCACAATCAGAAATTACACCAAGCCCACCACTCTCCCCCAGATCTCTGTCCAAGAGTCCAGTGTCATCCTCTAAGCCATCAAGCCCACATTTTCAGTCATCAAACGTGTTTCAGAATAAATCCTCTTCCGCTGCTTCCTCTAAGTCTAAATCCAAAGAGTTGCCTTCTCCCTTACTGTCACCAAAGTCTGTAACTAAACGTAGCCCTCACATCCCAGTGTTTCCTAAAAAGACTGAAAAAAAAAGACTGTACAGATTGGCAACCGCTAAAAAGGCCTTAATTGAAAAACTGCCATCTCCTCTACCACCTAACGAACCCTGTAGCCCAACAAGACCCTCCAGTGATATTTCCATTAAACATCTCAGCGAGGAGAAGCACCCTGCCTCATCACAAACAGGTATTTTCAACCCATAATTTTAACAACTGGAAAGTCTGCTTCATCCAGTGCTGAGCAGAGTTTTCTCTTGCTATAGATACTCTGTTTAACCTCATCATTGTCTGTTTTTTCAGAGGGAGAAACTGCTCAGGGACAAATTGTCATAGAAGATGTGGAGGAGAACATCTCTGAAGAAGGAGTCGACTCTGACTTTTTGCCAAATATGGTGAGAGAAGTGACTTTTTTAATGGCTCCATGTGTCTTAAACATGGAGTCAGTTGATTGTTATTTTCCTCTTTAGGCATCTTGGTTGTGGTCTAGATTATGTGCACTACAGGACAGGAAGCAGAAACGTTGAACACTCACTGACTTTTCCAGGAAATGTGCATAGCTCAGCAGTGTGTGTGTGTTTGTGTTCTTGCACACGTGTGTGTGTGGAGACATTTTCCACTTGGTATAACTTGAATTTAGTGTTTTGCTCTCGTCATACTTTATATATTTGCTTTATTCCAAGAATGTGTGTAATGATATTCAGAGATTAGGACAGCATCTGCCAATACACAAATCTGTTTGGGCTCCAACCTCAGATACACAAACATGCACACATGCAACACTTTGAAAAAGTTGGCAGAAATCTTGCCACATCTCATCAGTGTTTCCACAGCCAGTGATGAAGCAAGCTGTGAAGGAGTCTCCTACGTTGTTGTGTGTCATAGTACAATATGTGGTGCTCAGTAACCCGCTCCAGCCTTAAATGCGTGCATTCATGTTCAAAGGTAGAAGAAGTACTTGAGAAGAAATACAATAATACACTATAATATCAATTCATTGCAAGTAAAAGTCCTGCATTCAAAATCCTACTTAAAGTAAAACCACTAGAGTATTATCAGTAATTCATTTGATCGTGTTTTATTTTTTTATACATATATAAACCTCATTTTCTTTAACATAGTGATAAAAACTCTTGTCGCAGTATGGATATTTGCACATTCAATTTGAATAAAAAAAACACCCTAGAAAGGAACCTCTGTAGCTTGATACAAGAAAGTATGAGTTGTATCAGTTTGCTACACTAGAAAGATGAAAAATATTTACAAAATTTACAAAAATGCCTGAAACAAACATTTAAAAACAGGTTAGGTAGGAATATTCTTACAGCATAGCACATTTAGTCACTTTCTTTAACCAAAATAAGCAACTAAGTAATAACTTCAGGTGTAATGAAGTATACATTTTCTCAATATTGTAAAGTACAAGTATTTAGTGAAGTACTTGAGTAAATGTACTTTGTTACCTTCGACCACTGTTATCGCACGTGCGTGGGCTTTAATGTGGGACAGAGATTAATACACTGGATAAGGAATCCAAACGACAGTATATGAAATAAATCAAGGTGGCGTGAGAATATTTTATATTGAGAAAATTTTTTTTTTTAATTAATAGTTGAGTTACTGAAGTTGTATTTGAACGCCTTATTGTGCCAGAGAGACTGCCGTGACAGTAATTAAATAAGGCTGTTTTCGCATCACACCTCGTTGACCCTCAATTAACCACCGTCTGTTTATCTCCAGTGCAGATGGAAAAAATAAGGATTCCTCATTCGTCACCATGGTTTTCTTTACCTCCCACCCACATCTGTATTTAAACCTGATGTGAGATTTGTTATGTGTGCCCACCATGCCATATGTTTATGAAAACCCCCCATCATTTTCCATATGCTGTAAGATATTTTTCTATGTATGTTTCAAATTATACTCATACTTAATGACGTCCAACATATACAGAATACTGGAATATTTTATATATTTGTAATTATATTCAAAATATTTTAAATGAATGACATCTATGCCTACAAAAACTACTGAAACATAACCCTGTGAATTCTGATAATGTGATTATATTTTGAGTGTTATCGTAGTGTGTTATTGAGCAAGAAACCACTTCCTCAAACTAGAGATGACATGCATTTGGCAGTAAAACACAGGCAACTACATATGCCGTCACACTGATTGCAGGTCTGCTGCTGTGCTGGTAAAATGTTGCCACAGTATTATTGCATATGACCTTTTTCTACCTGTTTTATTTTTAGTTTGATGTCGGACTAAATACATATTTTCTCTGTGATTTATTATAGGAAAAGAAGAAGGGCCGAGCTCTTAGAAGAACTACGAAAGAGACAGAGGCGTTTGCCAAAAAGCTCCAAGCCAATGGAAAGGCAGAACAAAATTCTCACAAAGCCTTACCCACAGAGCTCCTGAAAGGCTCCAGCTCCTTAACGAAAGAAGTGTCTCAACTAAAGAGCCCAAAGAGTCCCCAAAAACAAAACCCCAAAGTCACATCTAAAGGCAAAGAGAACATTACCAAGCAGTCCAAGGAGATCAAAACTTGTGAAGATACACAAGCTCAAAAAGAACCCTCACATTTTAAATCACCAAAACGTGAAAAGAGCAAACTATCAGAATCAACCCCAAAAACTTCACAATCTGTCCAGAAAACACTGACCGAAGCATCGCAGAGAATGACTGAAGTAAAAGAAAATACCAGGAGACATAGAAATGTGAAAAGTAATATAAACCAAGAGGATATTGAAGCCAGCACTTTAAAGACAGACTTGATAAGGAAACCAAAAAAGGAGAAGAATTTATCATCAGCTTTGGACAAGACTCCTCCTGTTATTAAGATCTCTAAAGGAAATGAATTAACCAGCATATCTGTCCAAAGTGAAAATTCAACATCTGTAGAACACGCTGCAAAAGAAGATGCAGAAACCACTGACGTCAAACCTGTTGAAGTGGAGAGCCAAGGGGAGACTCCATCAAAAGATTTGCACAAGGTCAAATCTGTACGGGGCAAAGGTCAAAGTAAAGCACTAGATGTAAAATCACTACCAGTGAAAAAAGAAACTACACCCGCTCAGCTTGATACTAAGAAATCTACACCTGTGAAAGTTAAAGGGAAACCACACCACAAATCCACAACAGTCAAAAATCTAAGTAAAAGCAAAGAAAATACTCCAGTTAAAAGTAAAAGCAAAGGAAAACTTGTGGAAAATGAGTTAAACATTGCCAAGAACACAGCTCAAAGAGTGAAGGGTAGAGCTACAGATAAGCCAAAGATACCTGATGTTGACAGCTCTAACGTGAAGGACAAAAAGAACGCAAAAGAATCTAAACTGAAAGTGAAAACAAAGCCAAGGAAAGATGAAAGAGGGGAAATCAGAGTTGAAGGAGAAGATGATTTAAACTCTAAAGATAAGGAGAGTGCCAAGCAGAGGAGTAAGCAGACTGAAGCTTCTAGCCCGCTGTTATCAAAACAAGATGCACCTATTGAAATGGCGTGTAACTCCATTTCCTCACAAAGCCCAAAAAGAACAGAGGTGGTTTCCAAATCCATGCATGGCCCCGAACCTATTCATAGGGATTTGCTTGTTTCTGATACAAACAGAGAGGATTTTCCGGGCCTGGCAGGAGAAAAGCCTAGGTGGGGGGAAATTCTCAGTACCGCGGCCACTCTTGTTCCTGCTGTTGGGATAGCAGGTGCAGCTATGGAGGTCCTTAGTGAGGCAGTGACAAACGTTGGGGCTTTCCAGTCTGAC
>NC_060156.1:17135604-17144583 GCF_021292245.1 Micropterus dolomieu | reverse complement strand
TCACATTTTAAATCACCAAAACGTGAAAAGAGCAAACTATCAGAATCAACCCCAAAAACTTCACAATCTGTCCAGAAAACACTGACCGAAGCATCGCAGAGAATGACTGAAGTAAAAGAAAATACCAGGAGACATAGAAATGTGAAAAGTAATATAAACCAAGAGGATATTGAAGCCAGCACTTTAAAGACAGACTTGATAAGGAAACCAAAAAAGGAGAAGAATTTATCATCAGCTTTGGACAAGACTCCTCCTGTTATTAAGATCTCTAAAGGAAATGAATTAACCAGCATATCTGTCCAAAGTGAAAATTCAACATCTGTAGAACACGCTGCAAAAGAAGATGCAGAAACCACTGACGTCAAACCTGTTGAAGTGGAGAGCCAAGGGGAGACTCCATCAAAAGATTTGCACAAGGTCAAATCTGTACGGGGCAAAGGTCAAAGTAAAGCACTAGATGTAAAATCACTACCAGTGAAAAAAGAAACTACACCCGCTCAGCTTGATACTAAGAAATCTACACCTGTGAAAGTTAAAGGGAAACCACACCACAAATCCACAACAGTCAAAAATCTAAGTAAAAGCAAAGAAAATACTCCAGTTAAAAGTAAAAGCAAAGGAAAACTTGTGGAAAATGAGTTAAACATTGCCAAGAACACAGCTCAAAGAGTGAAGGGTAGAGCTACAGATAAGCCAAAGATACCTGATGTTGACAGCTCTAACGTGAAGGACAAAAAGAACGCAAAAGAATCTAAACTGAAAGTGAAAACAAAGCCAAGGAAAGATGAAAGAGGGGAAATCAGAGTTGAAGGAGAAGATGATTTAAACTCTAAAGATAAGGAGAGTGCCAAGCAGAGGAGTAAGCAGACTGAAGCTTCTAGCCCGCTGTTATCAAAACAAGATGCACCTATTGAAATGGCGTGTAACTCCATTTCCTCACAAAGCCCAAAAAGAACAGAGGTGGTTTCCAAATCCATGCATGGCCCCGAACCTATTCATAGGGATTTGCTTGTTTCTGATACAAACAGAGAGGATTTTCCGGGCCTGGCAGGAGAAAAGCCTAGGTGGGGGGAAATTCTCAGTACCGCGGCCACTCTTGTTCCTGCTGTTGGGATAGCAGGTGCAGCTATGGAGGTCCTTAGTGAGGCAGTGACAAACGTTGGGGCTTTCCAGTCTGACAGTGACACAGTCGCCTCTACACCACCTAAAACACCAAGTCGAGGGAAGCAATTCAAAAAGCAGAGTGCAATTATGCAACCTTCCTTTACCTCAACATTGTCACATTTTTCTTCAACAGAAGCATTAAGTCCACCAGAAGAAAGAAAAGATGTTCAGGTTAGTGTCCGATCAGAGTCAGGGAACACAGTTCAAGAAGAAGAAAGTAAAGATACCACTCATGATGGGTCACAAGAGGGGGCGGTGATCAGTGACATGTCCGATCAGATTGGGGGTGAAGACGTTTCACAAACAGAGGGGAAGAACAGTAGCACGGATATAGAAACGTCCGAGCAAGAAGATGAGAAAACCTACAAGCCTTCAGAAGAAGACGAGGATAATGAGGGAGGAACAACAGGTGCTGAGGATGAGGAAAAGGAGGAAGATGAAGAGGGAGAGAGTGGGAGCGATGTGGAAGACGAAGAAGAAGAGCATGAGGAGGGAAGTGAAAGTAGCGATGACATAGAAGAGGAAAAGGAGAGTGTTTCTGGAGAGGGTGAGGAAGAGCAAGATAATGAGACTGCAGAGGGAGATGGTGAGGAGGAAACAGACTCTAGCAGTGAGGAAGAAAGTGAGAAGAGTGATGTTACAGAGCCTGAAGAGGAAGAAGAAGAAAGCAGCGAGGAAGCAGGTGAAGGAGGGAGCGACTCTGAGGTAAGTGAAGAAGCAGAGGAGGAAAGTGAAAGTGAAGACTCTAGTGAAGAAGAGAACAAAGAAGAAGAGGAAGAAAGTGAGGATGAAGAAAATGAAAGTAATGAAGCATCGGGGAGCAGCGTGAGCAAAGAGGAGGAGGAAGAGGACAGAGAGGGAAGTGAGACTGCAGCATCTGATTCTGAAGAAGACAACGAAGAAGAAGAAAATGAGGTTGACACAGATGAAGAGGGTGAAACTGAGGAACAAAAAGACGACCAAGATTCCACTGAAAGTGAGGATGAGGAGAAAGAAGACGAAGAAACAGGTGGGAGTGAAGGAGAGGAAGATGAGAAACAGGATGGAGAAAGCGTTGAAAATGAGGAGGAGGAAGAGGAAGGCAGCGAGGTTGATGAAGAGGAGGAAGAGCAAGATGAAAAGAGTGATAAAGAAAATGAGGAGGAAGAAGAGGGTGAGGAAGATGAGGAAGATTTAGATGATGCTGAAGCTGAGGACGAGACTTCAGAGGAGGAGGAAGAGAGTAAGGAGGAGGAAGAAGAGGGTGAGGAAGAAGGATCTTTAGATGAAGGGGAAGCGGAGGATGAGACTGCAGAGGAGGAAGAAGAGGGTGAGGAGGAGGAAGAAGAGGGTGAGGAGGAGGAAGAAGAGGGTGAGGAGGAAGAGAGTAAGAAAGAGGTTACAGATGAAGAGGAAGAAGAGGGTGAGGAAGAAGGATCTTTAGATGAGGGGGAAGCTGAGGATGAGACTACAGAGGATGAAGAAAAACATGACGAGGAGGAAGTGGATGAGGGAGGAGTTGAGGAAGGGACTGCAGAGGAGGAAGAAGAGGGTGAGGAGGAGGGTGAAGAGAGTAAGAAAGGGATTACAGAGGAGGAGGAAGAGGAAGGTGAGGAAGATGTATCTTTAGATGAGGGGGAAGCTGAGGAGGAAGAAAAAAATCAAGAGGAAGAAGAGGATGAGGGAGGAGTTGAGAAAGAGACTGCAGCGGAGGAAGAAGAAGACAGTGAGGAAGGTGCTACAGAAGAGGAAGGAGAAGAGGAAGAGGAACTGAGTGAAGGTGAGGACAAGGAAGAAATAAAGAGAAAAGAGAAAAGTAGGGAGGCTAAAAAAAAGGCGATGGTAGAGAGCGATGAGGAGGAGGAGGAAGAGGGTGAGGAAGAAGAAGAGGAAGATGAGAAGGAAACAAAGATTAAACTAAAAACAGAGCCAAGACTCAAAAATCAGAGAGAAAAAACAAAACAGGAACAAACTGAAGGAAAGAAAGCTAATGATTCTGAAGAAGATCTAGGTGCAGAGAGTGAGGAAGAGGCTGGCGAAGAAGGAGAAGAGAAGGAGGGAGAAGAGGATGAGAATGAGGAAGAGGCTTATGAAGAAGGAGAAGAGGAGAGAGAAGAAGAAGAGGAGGAGCAGGAAGAAGAAGAGGAAAAGGTAAAATCAACAAATCCAAAAAAAGTGGACACACAGAAGTTGCCTCATGAAGTTGCTCCTTCAGACAGAAAAGAAAAGAGACAGACACCCAAACCGGCGCCGAGGACAAAGCAGAGGGCTGCAGGGGAGAAGAAACCGGACGGCCCTCAGCAGTTCTGGAACGATGTACTGCCACAATACCTCGACCTGCAGTGAATCAAATAGTGTTTAAAAAAGAAAGGACACAGACAGCAGCAACAGCAATCAGCTGCCAACGTGTCGGCTAAAAGTATATTTTTCTTGTTGTATATTTAAACAAAGCCCATTAAAAGACCAAAACCAACAATGCATTACTCTGTCTCTCAATATCCCCAAGCCCATTCATTCCTACTGAAGGCATGATTTAAAGGCTCACTAATCTCCTATAACTTGCCTCAAGCTTTAGAGAAAATAGTAAATTTGTTAGGGACTATTTTCAGTCGTGGATTAATACACATTTGGAGCGCTACAGAGTATTTACAGCAGCAGAGTGTATGTAGGACTGGCTCATATAAACTAACTATATTCATCATATGTGAAGATCCTGTCACCCAGAGCAAGAGCGTGGCTCATGTATGTGTTTTCAGAAGAGCACTCCTTCGATTTAGCATTGCACTCTTATTACAATCTTGGTCCTTGTCAAAACCTGGTGCCTACATTACCCACAATGCAGCTTGGCCGCTGAGAGTTTGGTCAGAGATTCTGGTGTGTTATGCTAGTAGAAGCTAATGTTGCCTCAAGCAGAGAGGAGTGGGCTAAAGAGGTCTGGTGAATCACTTCTTTCAAAGTCCACACCCACAGATTTTATTAATTTTCAAACTTTTAATATTCAAACCCAGCCGAGAAACTGATTTTGCACAGCTCCCTCTGCAGCCAGAAAAGGCTTTAAACAGCTTTTTTATACATATACAATACATATACAAAATCAGCTCACTTCCTCTTTAAGAGACATTACTGGAGGTCTTACAGAGGAATATATCTCATCTGATTGCTAAAGCAGCAACTTAATAGTAGAGGGGCAAATTCATTGTTGGTTTTGGTCTTTTCATGGGATTTATGACAGTAAGAAAAACAGATTATCACCAGACTAACCATTAATAATGTAAATACGATTACAACTAAAGCTTGACTGTTGGAAATACTGCTCACACTTGATTGCAAAACATCAATGAACATTTGCTGTATGTCATTTGACATGTTTTCTTTACATCTGGAGACGTTGTTCTTCATGGTCAATATTTGTATTGCTGAGAGTGCCTTGTTTATGCAAACGTAGTTTAATTTTTGTCTGTGGTTAAGATTATTATATGCCTTTGAGAGCTCAAAATGAACTGCAGCAGTCAAATATTTCATTCTGCATGAAAATCAAACCCCAATAATGTGTGTGTGGCTGTTCACTACCTTATTGGTGACAGAATCCCTGCAGTGTACTGTATGTTTAGGTAGGAGGGAGTTAATGCTTTTAATGCTGAAACCCTAAATACTCTCAGGAATATTCTCAGGGACAACACAGACAAGTGTAAGTGTGTGTAAATAACAGGTAATCAAATCAAAACCCTGAGAATTTAGAATCATTAGCTATAAAACCACTTCAAAATGTCAGACCAATCCTCCAGAGCCAGGTGAGCAAAGATGGAGTCATGTAACTCTTTCTTCATCTGACCTGAGGGAGCCGACAGGAGGCGTAACGGTCGGCTGATTCCACATGTAATTACAGTTCAGGAGATCAGCACACGCCTCCCTTTCCTGTTTCCCGTTCACGATAGAGAACACCACCACCTTCATGTGTGGACTCGCCCCCCCACACTACAAAGGGCCTGCGACCAAACCTCATGCTTGTGGAGGAAAAAAATTAAACACTGATTAGTGCTTTGGCAGCTCTTTACTTTCACACTGATTTTCCACTGTGTGTGTTTGCGTCTGGAACAGAATAATAATCAGCTATATGCAAATATCATGCCAGAATTGATCTACTATGCTAAAAAATGTTCCTACAGAAACGCAACTCTTCTTCTAATAGAAGATCAAAAAAGTAAAATCATAAATCACAATATTGGTACTATAAAACATTTAGTCAGGATAGTGTTGTTTGGAAACAACTTCAGATCCAACTATTCACATCATTAGGGAACTTCTACCCATGTTTGAAACTAAAAAGCCTTTCCACTGTATTATTGATGTTGGGGGTGTTTGTGTGTGAAACAGTAGAGCAAGAGTTATTGAGCAGTTTCTGGGATATACAGTTATTAGAGTGGAGTGAAGATCCTTATATAGGCCAGTCCCAATACAGTACGTACAGTAGTTGCAGGATGAACCATATATTTTTTCTTGTGTGATGTACAATACACAATGTCTAAAAAATGCATTAAACAATGATTTTATACCAAAAACACATCCTTGTGAGACTAGTAAAAAAATTAAACCAATAATAGCATGACCCCCTTGAAAATAGACCTTTTTGTAACAAATTATATTTTGCAGTAAGTGCATTATAGTTGCTGTTCAATCTGTGCTTTCCCTGCTATGACAATAGGGAAGTAGTCTAACTAAGTCTAAGTCCAGGTGAAGCATACAACACATACACACTTGAACACAAGACACATATAACACCTCAATGTAAAAATACTCAGTTATATTTTAAGTGTAAATGTAAATGATAGTTTTACTTAGGTAGAAATACAAAAGTATTATGAAATGTAGCCTACATAGATGTATAGTATAAAAATAAAAGTACAGCTAACAGACAAATTAAGTGACTTTAACACATTACTAATTGAATACTGTATATTCTTATAGCCTACAATATACTGGTAGTTCCCAAACTTTTTCATACCTTCAACTAAAGTAGCCTACTCTGCGTGTGAGCCCTTAGGTAGAAATGAACTAATTTTAAGTAGCCAAATCCTAACAGACAGGTTACTGCCTACATGTGCAGGTTTAATAAGGTGAACTGGGTTGATTTAGTCCAGCCTCTCCTGGTGATGATGGAGTCCATGTCACAGAGCTGACCCACAGGGGTTGGCACAGCCTCCTCTATCTGCCTCGCCTCGTGCCGGTGGCCGGGCCTGACTGTATTAGGAGAATCCTCCCTTGTTTCTGGAGCAAGAGGCGGGCCTTTGGGAAGCAGGAATGCGCTGGAAGTTTTCCTGCGAGCTCCCCTTCACATGTTAAAGAGCGTCCTTCCCGCGTCTCGATATGGACATGTGGCCGCTGGTGCTCCTGTTTGTCCAGCTCTGCTTCTGCTCCGGTTATGAAGGTAAGGACTGGACAAAAAGGCCCTCATTCACCTCTTGGATATGATTAACCCTGCTGGGGCCAGAAGGATAAAATAATCGAACAGTTTTAAATTAAGACTGGTTAAAGGAACGGGATATCACTGGTTTGAAGCTGGATTTAGGTCAAACGCGTTGAGTTGGGGGAAGTTTTTTGTGTGATTTTCGCGCGTGCATTAGAGGCTTCTTATCCTCACCGCTGGTTTATGGTGAACCGCGTTGGTGTTTACGTGGAGGGGGTGGGAAGCGGGGGGAGTGCAGTGTGCATCTGGGGGACGTTTCTCTGCACAGAGCTCAGTCTGTAGCACTAATGAAAGCCCTGCAACTGCTCTGCAGTGTGGGTTTAATTTAACTCTTTTGATGCTTTACTAAGAGCGACCTTTTCATCAACTCTTTGAATGAAACTGATACGTTCACATCTTGGAAAGTGGTTTATCTTTGTCTGGAGGTATTTACAGCACTGATGAGTTTCTGTCCTGTTGCTGAGTAAACACAGAAGCTCCCTCTCTTTCTCTCAGAAAAGACACAGTGAACTAGAGTTGCAACATTTTAAGTTAATTAATTAAGGAGGTGATCACCACCAGGAGGGTTTTTATTTTTATTTTTTGCTATTTTGATAATCTATTAATCATGTAAATCAATGTTCTCTGGTTCCAGCTTCACTAATGTGAGAGTAATTAGTTTTTATATTGTTGTAATTTGAGTATCATTTGGGTTATATAAAAAAAAGTCCAGGAAAGTGACATGTTTCAATATTTTCTCAGCTTTTATAGACAATGTGATTAGTCAGGTTAAAAAAGAACTGGCATATTCATCAATAATGAAAATAATTGTTAGTTGCAGCCCTACACTGATGTATAGCGTCCAACATAAGAAAACACAGCCTCAGATAGATGGAGCCAGACAGAGCAGCGCCTGTAGCCTCTACTGAGGAGCTGAAATGACTTCAAAGCTCAAGTTTGGATGGAGTGTGTGTGTGTGTGTGTGTCTGTGTGTTGTGTGTGTGTCTGTGTGTGTGTGTGTGTGTGTGTGTCTGTGTGTGTGTGTGTGCAGTCACAGTGGCTTTGTGCCTGTAGATGGTTTGAGAGTGGCTCACCACTGCTGTATGATCATACAGGCTGAAACATGAATGCAAGCTGCAGAGCAGATTTACACTGACAGACTAAAAACTGCCTGTCGAGCTGACAGTGTGGCCTGCACTTGTGTGTGTGCGTGTGTGAGTTTATTTTACAGGGGTGTGTTTGTGTTTATTGTTGTGGTCAGTTAGTCAATTTATCAGTTGAGTGTGCATGTCTCAATGTCTAAGGATTGGGTGGCAGTGCACCAGAATGAAGTGCTTCAAATATGGAGTTTTTTAAAGGAACTACTTTTTTAACAATGGAAATCTTTAAGCTTCTGTTTTTAAGCTCTGCCCATGCTCTGTATCACTTCTTAGGGTTAAACCCATTTACAGCAAGTATTCTTGAAAGCCTGATCATATTTTCCATGACGATTTTTGTGCTGATGTGAGTCTGGGGGGATGATACATCATCTGCACACAGGGAGCAACTTGGGTAAATGCCAGCAAGCACCATCAATGGAGAACAGTCACTTTAATAAGTGTTTCTCTGCCTGCAAAAGCAGCAACACTTAACAAGGTGAATCCTGAATAGTTACAAATGAAATCCTAAGGAACAAGTCAGGAACTAACTACCTAATAAGTACAGGGTAATTGAGCATGTTAGGAAGAAAACAGGCAGCATCCACTCCTCAAGTGTCATCAGAGATGTTTTTATGTGGCTATGCAGAGAAAATAATGAGGCAAAATTGTTAACCTCACTGTGTCGCTAGCGGGGAAAGTGAGGGGATCACCAAAGTCAGCTGGGTTCATCCTCTGGAAACCATGAATATCTGTATAAAATTTCATGGAAATCCATCCAATAGTTGTTGAGTTATTTCACTCTGGACTAAAGTTGTGGACTAACTGACTAACATTGCCATCACCATGAGCCACGACATAACTAGGCCATGCTTGTAAGAGATAGTGTGTGAAATTCAGTGCATTTCTAAAATTTTAACAGCCCTGAAAATAAACTGTAGGCTATCAATGCTGAACTGGTTACAGAGTTACTGATACATAAAATATTATGATTTTTTTTTCATATCTTGTAATGGATGAAAGACCCCAAATGAACATGATCTGTGGACCACTTGATTGTAAATGATTTAAACAGTATATGTTAAAGAGGTGGTATTATGCTTTTTGGCTTTTCCCCTCTCTCCTTTATTGAGTTATATCTCTTTTTGTGCATGTAATAGGTTTGCAAAGTGAAAAAGCCCAAAGTCCAGCCCAAAGGGAGTTCCTATCTCCCAGAAAGCACTGCTCTGAACTGCCTGAAAACAGCTCCTTTGTAGT
>NC_060156.1:17127535-17135504 GCF_021292245.1 Micropterus dolomieu | reverse complement strand
AAGCTGTGTGGATCGCTGGTGTGTGTGTCGCATTGAACATTACGTCGCGGCAGTTGTGTGTGGCGTCGCTATGACAACAAGCTACGTACTATCTCTGGTACTATCTGCAATGGAAAACGGAGCAGGGCCGAGTAGAGTCGAGTCTATCGATTTGCGCTATGGTAGCATTTTTCAGCAAGGCAGCATAGATCGTCAGAACACCGGCAACAGTTCAACGTTTAGTCCTAAAACACGATGCAACTCCGACTCTGTTTGGGCCTGGAAATTCACAATCACAGCCTGTAAGTATGCTTTATTGGTTGTGAATTATATTTAAAATAAACACGGCAGTGTAACTTCACAGACTGTTCAAGTGCGGATTTGTTGTAAATGTTGGCTAACACAGCTAAAGTTACAGCGATAATTCTAACGTTACACCTGATGTGAAAGCTACTGAGCAAACATTCAAATTGTTTGGCCAATTTTTATGTAAAATTGAGTTGTCTTTCGTTCACTCTGCAGGCTGAGTGAACGCCAGCGCCGGAGAATGAGAGGCAGGTCAGCCGTCAGGTAATAGTCACTGAACTGATATTATATAGCTATTTTGTTAATTATGTGACATTTTATAAAGCATAACATTATTACAGCGCAGTGATGTTGTGCTAAGTTATAGTTTTAACACAGCCGCACTGTAACTTTAGTCCTGCTAGTGTTTAACATTACAGCTAACAGCTGATGAGAGTTGTTCTGGGTCCGCTCCACTTCAGAGTACTGACAGGTTTCTACCTGGAGCCGAATTACCTCCGAGGTCGTCTCCTCTCCAAAAAACAGACAGACTCGGTAATTAAAACATTAAAACACAGCCACGTAGCAACGTTAGCGTTAACCCTGTAAACAGCTAACAGCTGATCCAGGTCCGCCAGAGAACACAACGTAACTTTTACTTTTTATTTACCAACAGAGCCGTGCTGTTGTTTCACAGCTCGTGACTGGTGAACAACCTGCAGTGTTTGAGAGCGATGTGCTCATGTGTGTTTCTCTGTCTGCAGAATCCGGACCTGATGTGGCCCATTCTGCATCCAAACCTGCCAAACTGCTGCGTTTATATAATGTGTTAATAATTCTTTGTTCCTCTCTCTGTGCTGGAGTTCTTTTAAGAACTTGGTGGCTTGATCCAGATTATTATTAAATTGGTTGAATTCTAATAAGAGTGTGTTTATTCATATAGTGTATCAAGCTGATTACTTCTATATAAGCAAATCTGATAGTAATATTTTACTCATGGATAGGGACATTAGGTTGAGACGTTAGAGATAAAGATAGTAATTATATACATAAGCCTTTATGTGGCTGGTCTGGTTGTATACTCGGGAAAGATTGTGAAAATGGAAGGATTTAGGCGGAGTAGTGGATTGCATATAGACAACATATTTCTGTGGTTTTTACATGGTTTGAATTTGGTTGTGGGCCCAAGGGGGGTTATATAATGATGATAGTGATCAAGAGGTGAATTTGTGCATTATACTTTCTCAATTAAAGCAAGCCAGGCAGCCTTCCATGTTTGGGAACGGCGTGTTTTTTTTAATCGCCTACTAGAGGGCTGCAGCGCCGCAATAACCAGCCTAGTTCAAATGAATGAAATGAACGAAATGACACAAAAAAAGATTAGTTCATTTTAATGAACGAGATTTGAATGAACAAGTCTGTCAAAAGAGTCGAACTTGCCATCACTGTCTGAAGCAGCTTTGATTTGGATCACACTAACATGTTTCTTACGACCCGCCCTTCTCTGCTTCTGATTGGCTAGTAGTCCTTACCTGGGAATTGCGCATGTGCAACTCCCAACAAAGATTTTGTACAAGATGCATCACTCTGTAGCTCAAGAGCGGAGCGTACAACACACAGGGTGAAAAGAGGAGCTGCAGCAATGTGCACTATGAGGAAAAATATGGTGTTTTTTGAAAATTAAACCATGTAAACCTGTTCTGGTACAACCCCTAATTAAGATTTTGAACCTGAAAATTAGCATAATACCACTTCTTTAATGATTCAAGCTTTATGATACATATAAGTGGTTGATTACTTAAACTGTGATCACTACAAGCGGTTTCCACCGTAATTATATCACAAAATGCTAATTATTTACACTTGGTTGCATAAAAAAACACTTGCAACAATGAAAAGAAGACTAGAACATGTAGGAATACTGAGTACTGAATGCAAACTGAAACTAAATTAACTGACCGGTTAGTCTTCATTGAATTCAACTGGCTACAGCTCTGTATATTAAAAATGTCCAGCAGGTGGTACTGAATAGCTTTAATACATAATTTATGGTCTTTTTAAGTTACCAAATATCTCTAAATAGTAAACTAGAATGTAGTTCACAGTATAGTTGAACAAGCTGTTAATACAACACTGACATAATATTGTCTTATAAAGTTGCAAACATGCCTATTTACACACACGAGACCTGAAGCAACATTAGTATGTATTTGAAGTTGTGTTTGTTTCCACCTGATGAATGTAAGTTAACTTTTAGCTCTGTTTTTGGTCTCTAACAACTCCTTAGGGAGTCATTTGATCTATTGGGAATACAAAATGAATGATTAGTGCAGCTTTGGTGAAACTATGGTGAACTATTGGTCCATCACTGTGACTACTTAGCAATTGTTGTACCGCATTATTAGTGGAGATAAAAACAGCAGCAGCAGTTTGTTCCTCAGGGTCAGCAAATGCTGATGTGAAAGAAAACGTGCTGGTATACAGTATAAATGGGACAGAAATCATTAGTGCTCCAAAAGGAATTCTATAACTCTAATCAAGGCGTGTTGATTTGAGTGATAAAAAAATGACATCCCATTTTATTTTCTGCTCTCTAATGCTCTGTTAGCCTGTAGCTATACTTCAACAAGGGACTAAGCTTCCATATAATGGTACTGTATTACAGGCCTCGCAGAGAAAAGCTTTGAATATCAGGCTCTGAAATTTAAAGTTTATTCACTCCCACAGGTTTGTCAGGAAGACAAGCTTCTACACTTCCTGCTCTATTAACATTTTGACATCTTGTACTCCTTTGAAGTTGGAGAGATGAGGAATGTGATGCTGGCTGCTGAGCCCACCTCATCATGTTGACAGATTTGTTAGATATGAAAACAGATCACATTTTCTCTTCTTGGATTTGTTTGAATATTGAATGCTTTTATATACAAGGACGAATCAGGCTCAGCCTGTCACGGTTTGTCGTGTGGAGGCAGGTAGTAGGACCCAAATGCAGGACACGAAAGCTGGCAGGTACAGTTCAGAGAATTTATTAAGGGCAACAAAAAGCGAGCACACTTACAGACTGAGTGGCTGAAAGACTAAGTCCAAAACAAAGGTTGTCCAACAGAAAACCAAAATCCAAAACGAGCAGGGAAACAGGGAGACTAAAACAGTCATGCAGAGGGATCACTGGGGTAACAGACATGAAAAGGTTACCGAACACTAGACGACAGACAAGACAGAACCCCAAAATCCAACAGACCAAAATAACAGATAATAACGCTGACTAAACACAAAAGTACAAAACACGGCATGGCAGACAGGCAGAGTGTGATAGTAGCCCCCCCTCAAAAGGACGGCCCCTGACGTCCTAAAATGAAACATCACAGAAAGGAAAAAAAAAAAAAACAAACAGATCAAGCCGGCACAGGGTGGGCGGAGGAAGGTCAGGTGGAGGACAAGTCAGCCCGGGTGTGCGGAGGGAGGACAGGAGAAGGGCCAAAAAAACAAAACAACAGTCTCTTGGCCAAATACAGGCCGGGCAAGGCAGTTTAGGCCGACCGAGGCGGCCAGAGGTGAACAAAAGTTTGGGGGGCAGACCCGGAGGTCAACCCAGCAGGCTAGGCCAAACGGGGGGGAGAAACAGTTCCGTGGGTCGTCCCAGAGGACAACCTAACAGATCAGGTGGGCCACAGAATTCAGGGGGTCGCCCCGGAGGGCAACCCAGGTGGCCGGGCAAATCAGGGGGACGGCAGGAAGGCCAACAATGAGGCTGGAAACCCGCTGGAGGCCAAGCTGGCAACGAGGGCGGAACCTCTCCGGAGGCCGGGCAGGAGGCCGGCGGCAAAGACGAATCCTCCCTGGAGGCTGGCGGCGAAGGCGAGGTTCCTCCGGAGGTCAGGCAGGAGGCCGGCAGCGAAGGGGAGCCAAGAGGACGAGACCCCTCCAGTGGCCGAGCAGAAGGTCGTCATAGGAGGCTAGGGACCTTGGAAGGCAGAGTAGGGCTGAGGTCCACCTGCGAGACCGCTGGGCTGAGGTCCACCGGCGAGACTGCTACCGATCGAGCCATCAACAGGGAACGAGGAGTAGGAGTCAGCTAGACCTCCGGTGGAGTAGCTACCGGTCGGACCACAGACAGAAAACAGGGAGCAGGGGTCGATTGGACCACCGACGAGGGAACAGGAGTTGGCTGGGCCACCAACGGAGCTGGTGCTGGTCGGACCACCGACGAGGGAACAGGAGTTGGCTGGACCAACAACGGAGCTGGTGCTGGTCGGACCACCGACGAGGGAACAGGAGTCGGCTGGACCAACAACGGAGCTGGTGCTGGTCGGACCACCAACGAGGGAACAGGAGTCAGCTGGTGATCAGGCAGGTGGGCAGGCAGAAAGCTAGCAGCGCTAGCTGGCCGGTAATCAGGAGGAGCAGGTTGGGGGAAAGACATGCAGAGGGATCACTGGGGTAACAGACATGAAAAAGGTTACCGAACACTAGACGACAGACAAGACAGAACCCCAAAACCCAACAGACCAAAATAATAACGCTGACTAAACACAAAAGTACAAAACACGGCATGGCAGACAGGCAGAGTGCGACACAGCCAATTTCATCCAGCAGTTTCTAGCTTTGTTTGTGCTTACACAAGAAGCCAGGGTGCAGGCCAGATAGCGTGTGAGCTACAGCTACGTTGTGTCTGAAAGGGTAGCCGTGTAGATGATAACATTGAGGATTTATATAAACAGCAACCTACGTGGGCTGAAAAATGACGCCTATGTGGAAGTGCCAAAAACTGCAGTTCCTCGAATGGCCACTTGAGGCTAGCTCCAAAAGCGAGTCAATCATCATAAACCCCCATGTTAAAATGCCCTACTTTACAGCAGAAAAAAACATATTTACAGCCTGGTACAAAAAACGGTTTTGGTCTCTAGCTAATTTCCCCCTTCATGACAACTGTACAGGGGTGAATCTTTACATAACTCACCCATTTAAATTATATTAAAGCTAGGGTAGGCAAAAGGGGTGAGATGAGACACTTAACCCACAAGACTACATTCGAGATTGGGTTCACAAGATTGAGATGAGACGAGATTTTAAGTCTATTTTCAAGAAATCTTTAATGCTGAATTATATGAATTTCTTTTGCATTAAACACTTTATTTCCTGCTTTCTGATTATGGTGATTTTTAAATTTTATTTATACAAAGAGAAACACAAAATTCAGGTGGCAAGTACAGAAAAAAGTCAGTGCTGCTCTCAGTCATTCTGTGCTGCTATCAGATCTGTTTCTCCTGCAGATCAACTGATAAAAAAATCATCCCTGCTGATTCATGATTTAGTCTTCCCTCCTCTTTTTCTGTCTGTGTATGGGGAAGTTACCTCTTTAAATGTGACTGTGGCACCTTTTGACCTTAATGATAAACTATTTCATTTTAATTTAGTTGTAAACTCCTGGACTTTAAATTTTATTTTTGTTCTGTTTTGTTTATAGTGTGTATATTTGTGTTTTCTATTCTGCAGCCTGTGTTTGTTTTTATTATAGTATTATTGTATTAGTAAGCACATCGTGAGCAATGTACAATCCAGAGTCAAATTCCAAATTTCAGCAGATTTTCTGCTCATCCTCAAAACTTTCTGCACATTCAGAATCTCTCACAAATCTGTGTTCTCTGACATGTCCGGAAAAAAGGCAGAATATTAACAGACTAACATCATCATTTAATGAAAAGTCTACCTGCCTTTTACTCTGCGGTGCATTACGTTTTTGATCCGCTGGTAGTGACGTTATCTCCTTCAGACAGTTTGACTGACGTAGTTTGGGACTGCATGTTGCATGTGAAACCGAAAGTAAATGAAACAATCAGGCAGAAATCTCACCACAAATCCACACGTTAACTTCCAGTGCAGCTCACAGTCCCAAACAGAAAAGGCTGCGCTTCAGTTTTTAGATGCTTATGTTGCAAAACTCTACCAGTTGCCTTACCATTCGTCACAGCTGTCTGGACCACTGACTGGATATAAAAAGGTCTGGACTCATAGCGCGACCGGGTTCAGCTGATTACTATTACAGCATACACCGTGTGGCATCAGCTGGGCGGAGTTGATTCGCTTATTTTATAAGTTATACATTTGTATTTCACTGCGTGAGAATATGTGTGGCTTGACAGCGTGTGAAAAATGTAATTTGCGTGAGTCTCGCAAGACAGCTTTTTACCTGATGAGAGTTCTCGTCACAATTTAATCTTGCGATATCTCGTGTCGCAAGATCTTGTCACACCCCTAGAAGGCATTTTATTTTAGAAGCATTTTTTTCAGTGTGTTTTGAATTTTTCTTTACGTCTCAACAGCAATCAATAAATCAAACACAAAAACACAAATAAAAATTAAACAAATCCAGTGTCTGTAGCTCTCGCAGGACTGGAAAAGGATAGGTAGCCAACTGGCCTACCTACCTATTAACCTGCATGCACTCTGCCCATGCACTCTCTGCGCATGAAAGTGTGTTTTGGGAAAGTGGCTTTGGAGGGAGGGCTGAAGGGAGCAGGTGGGATTTTTTTTGGTTAAATACTTTCAAAATCTAGCTGTTTCTTGCTAGTTCTCCAGCGTTGCCTACTACAGATTTACCGCTTTAAGTGACAGGTGGGTGCCATTATAGGTGGCCAGCCACTAGGTGATTTCAGCAACCAGGCTTCATTCGGCCTGCCTCATCTCCACTCCTCTTTCCCATTTTTGGATTAGAGTTTCTGGGTGGCTTTTCGTGTAGTGCCTTCTACAACACATGCATGTTAGCATCTCTTTCTCTTGGCCTGTAGGCTAGTATCGTAGACCTTTTCACAGAGATGACTCCAGGCTCTGCAAAATTTGTCCAACAAGGATATTTTCTGCTCACTACTGAGAGGTTTTGCAGAGTTCACACTGCTCTGAGTGTCCTCATTTGTCCTCTGTCCTCCTGGTTTCTTTGGAGAGGGAAGAAGTCCTGACCAAAAAAACAATAGGGATGCAGAAGAAAAAACAAAAACCCAATTCAAGACAATAAACAATAAACGTTGACTTCTGTCTTAAGTTCTGCCCTGCATGTTATTGTTTACATATCTCTTGTTCATGAGTTAAAACAACTGAATATTTCATCAGGCAATTAACCAACAAAGAAAATAAAGATTATAAATGTATTTTACGAAATCATGAACTTGCAACACAAGTTGAATTGTACTTCTGTTGTGTGTGTGTGTGTGTGTGTGTGTGTGTGTGTTTTGAAATCCACTGGAGGCTAGTGTGGTGCAATGATGTGCAATCTATATTAGTTATTTTACTTTAAGGTATTTATAATTGAGTTTGGGGCCCTTTTCTTTGAGAGATATTGATTTAATGTCAGAACTGAGAGTTATGTACTTTGCTCCTTTGCTTGTGGTAGGATTATTATCCATCATGGATTTTATATCGGACCTGATCTATTTTGTATTTGATGCTATATATATATACAGTGGGTACGGAAAGTATTCAGACCCCTTTAAATTTTTCACTCTTTGTTTCATTGCAGCCATTTTCCAAAAATCAAAAAAGTTCATTTTATTTCTCAGTAATGTACACTCAGCACCCCATCTTGACAGAAAAAAACAGAAATGTAGAAATTTTTGCAAATTTATTAAAAAAGAAAAACTGAAATATCACATGGTCATAAGTATTCAGACCCTTTGCCGTGACACTCATATTTAACTCAGGTGCTGTCTGT
>NC_060156.1:17126702-17127515 GCF_021292245.1 Micropterus dolomieu | reverse complement strand
GGAGAGACCTGAAAATGGCTGTCCACCAACGTTTACCATCCAACCTGACAGAACTGGAGAGGATCTGCAAGGAGGAATGGCAGAGGATACCCAAATCCAGATGTGAAAAACTTGTTGCATCTTTCCCAAAACGACTCATGGCTGTATTAGATCAAAAGGGTGCTTCTACTAAATACTGAGCAAAGGGTCTGAATACTTATGACCATGTGATATTTCAGTTTTCAAAATTTCTACATTTCTGTTTTTTCTGTCAAGATGGGGTGCTGAGTGTACATTACTGAGAAATAAAATGAACTTTTTTGATTTTTGGAAAATGGCTGCAATGAAACAAAGAGTGAAAAATTTAAAGGGGTCTGAATACTTTCCGTACCCACTGTATATATCTATACCTAATGCCCCTGCTTTTGGATTTCTTTTCACCATCTGTGTTCTGGTACTGCATTTGAGTGAACTGTAATGAAAAAAACAGTTTCTAATGGCCGGTATGTTCCATACTGTGTACAATGTCTTGGGGTGAAACTGGGTTTCTCTCTCTCTGTCCTATGTGGATATGAGTCTGCAAGGTGCTATAGTCTCATTAAATGGTTAGATGATTATTTCTTTTTCTTGGTCTGTTTAAAGACAACGATATATTGAATATGTGACAGTTACGTGGTTATGTTCATCTTCCAATAAAAATATATTATGAGTGACAGGTGGGACAAGCCTTAAAAAGAAAAACACACACACACACACACACACACACACACACACACACACACACACACACACACTGCTACTGCTGTTAAAAGGTGAATTCAAGAGGACTGCGGC
>NC_060156.1:17053875-17126682 GCF_021292245.1 Micropterus dolomieu | reverse complement strand
TGTGTGTGTGTGTGTGTGTGTGTTTTGAAATCCACTGGAGGCTAGTGTGGTGCAATGATGTGCAATCTATATTAGTTATTTTACTTTAAGGTATTTATAATTGAGTTTGGGGCCCTTTTCTTTGAGAGATATTGATTTAATGTCAGAACTGAGAGTTATGTACTTTGCTCCTTTGCTTGTGGTAGGATTATTATCCATCATGGATTTTATATCGGACCTGATCTATTTTGTATTTGATGCTATATATATATATATCTATACCTAATGCCCCTGCTTTTGGATTTCTTTTCACCATCTGTGTTCTGGTACTGCATTTGAGTGAACTGTAATGAAAAAAACAGTTTCTAATGGCCGGTATGTTCCATACTGTGTACAATGTCTTGGGGTGAAACTGGGTTTCTCTCTCTCTGTCCTATGTGGATATGAGTCTGCAAGGTGCTATAGTCTCATTAAATGGTTAGATGATTATTTCTTTTTCTTGGTCTGTTTAAAGACAACAATATATTGAATATGTGACAGTTACGTGGTTATGTTCATCTTCCAATAAAAATATATTATGAGTGACAGGTGGGACAAGCCTTAAAAAGAAAAACAAACACACACACACACACACACACACACACACACACACACACACACACACACACACACACACACACACACACACTGCTACTGCTGTTAAAAGGTGAATTCAAGAGGACTGCGGCTGACTTTTCTGACTCGATAGTTAAACATGAAGAGCGGGCGACTGGAAGGGTTGGGGTATAAAAACACTGCTGTCAAGTCGGACACATTCCTCTTCCCATAGAATGCGTGAGCTTACTGTGAGCTTAGATTAATGACTGTTCTCAATGACTGATCTTGAGATAATGCAAAAAGTGGTTCCAACTTGGTGCAGCCGGAGAAAAGCAACTGCCTTTTCTGGACTCAGAAAACTGCAGCTGCCTTGCTCCCGCAAGGTTTTAATGTCATGTGACATGGTGACATTTTTCTTACATTTTAATTTTGTTACTCTGATGGTAAGAGAGACGCTGTGTGCATTTACGCACAAGGCACAGCAATGCAACGTCATTTTATTTATTAGTTTATAGTAATGCAGCGCAGTGAGGATCCATCTGTTTCATAGAGTAGGGTAGTGATGCCGTAGTGTATAAGACGCCTGCCTTTGGTGTGAGAGACCAGGGTTCAACTCCCCACTGTGACCCATCCACCATTGTGTTCCTGAGAAAGACACTTAACCCGTAGTTGCTCCAGAGGCGTACGACCTCTGACATAAATAGCAATTGTAAGTCATTTTGGATAAAAGCGTCAGCTAAATGAACAAAATGTAAATGTCTATAAATTAGACTCCAGTCTGAGTTCAGACATTTCCCTAATATACCGCAAAGCTGCAGAGTAACATTAGGCTTCATGATCAGTGACGCTTTTATCACGTCCACACTTCTGCCTACATCCCCCCTCTGCTGTGAGTCTGCCATTCAATTAGTCAATTGATGTTTTTTTATAATGTGCCATTCATCCACCATTATAATAGCAATGTGCCAAGGTACAAGTGTACCTGGCTTTTAAAGGGAATAGGAGATGACACTTTGATTGGTGTATTGCATGTTACGCCCAAAACACATCTATGACTAATTCACAGACTAAGTACAACCCTTTTGAACCATGTGCCTGGTGCACTGACCATTTTCTCTGCTGTTTTAAACTAGCAAAATTTGGGTTGGACACACCTCAAATGCAACTACACCACGCGCTTCACGCCATGTTCTTAGATTGTTAAAATAGGGCCCCTAAAGTTATAATGCATAAGATTTTAGTAACAGCAAGTGTGTGTGTGTGTGTGTGTGCAAGTGTGTGTGTGTGTGTGTGTGTGTATGTGTATGTATATATATACACAGTATATATAAAATACATAATACTACGCCAAACACTCTACTTAGTCTGAAATACAACTATTGAGCAACTGCTACAGCACAGCTAAACAAACTCATGTTGTTTTGATAAAGAATTCTGTCAAAAATCACCCCTATTTCATCATGTCATGACCAATCATGATCTGATGATCTGACGCAGCGTGAGTAGTTTCCCACACAACTGCAGAGCACAGTAAAGTTGTTACCTTGCTGAGGAGTTGGATGTGTGCAATTTGTTACCTGTGGCTCTTTATCTAACAGCTCACTGTGGCTGCTACTTTTCTCTTCATTAATTTTGCTGAATGATTGCTGTCAGGGCTAACCGCAGTAATAAGTAAAATAAATGTCTTTTCAATGGGGCTGCTTCACAATAAAAGCTGTCCCATGAGTGGCCAGTTGAATGCTTTTAATGTGAAGCAGCAGCAGTAGGTAACATTCACTTTTCATTAGCTGTAACTTAATTCAGTTCTAACAAGGCATAAAGAGAGTCAACAGTAAACAGTGAGACACTTATCAATAAGATGAAATTTCAGGATGATATGCATCCAGCGTGATGGTGGACTCCACCACTAAACATCTGTATACTGAGTTACAGAATGTAAATACATTAAATGGGTCTTACAGAAAACATAAATAGTATCATCATATTTCATTTAATGTAAATCTTAATGATTATAACTTTAAAACTCAGTTCCATGAGGCGATTTGCGTCTGAGAAAAAGTATGTGATTGTTTGTGGTAACACCTGCCAGCCAATCAGAAACAAGCTTGCCGTGGTGTAAATTGTTGCATCCTGTTTGCTTGGAGTGGCTGAATGTCTTTACAGAACTGATGAACATTTTCTGGCACTTGTGGCTTTAACTAATGTTCAGCTTGAAGGGGAGACACACACGCGCACACACACACACGCACCTGTAATTAGTTTTCCATACCTTTCTCTGCCTCCCTCCTTCCCATTAAGAAGCAGACACTGAAGTTTTCCCATTAGACAGCTAAATCTGACTCACTCAGTATGTGGGTTTTTTCTGTACAATCCATGCTGTGTGATCTGACTGCTAAAACCTTAGAGCTTGCAGCATTTTGGTCCAGACAGCTTTTATCAAACTGATAGTAAACCCATGATGAGGAATGGGGGACGGGACTCGAGATGGATCAGGTTCAATGACCACGCGGCTGATGTATGAAGCTTTCGGAGGGAGGAACACTCCTTCACTTGTAGATCATGAACAGAGGACACATTCACGCTGGGTTCATAACATCCAGGGGCCAAGGTTGAACACCCTTCCCCCAAACTTTAACACCTTCCTCACCCATTTCCTGTTCTGTTTTTATTGCTTCGTGACTGGCTCCACCCCCATACTTTCTCTTTCCTAAAATAATCCTCCTTGCTCATCACAATTCCCCTCACGTTTGACTTTTATCAGTGTCACTCAACTGTGTCCTCCACAGGCTCTGCAGCCACCACTGAGAAATATTTCAGTTCTTCTTGGATGCTGCTGTTTTATGGTCGAAATATCTTTTGCTCTGTCTGAGTGTTCACTGTTACAGTTGACTTAAAATGGTAAGTATGATCTATGAGAGCTGTTTTGGAACAAAAAGTTTCAAAAAAGTTGTACTCTTTCCGTTTCTACCAAACTCAATAGGGGGCCACAAAAACCCACAACACTGGATTGAGCTGAATGAATCTGTGTTGAATAGATTCATTTTTCCAAACCAGCTAGAAAAGAGGATCTTTTGACATGTATTCCTTTTGCATGTGGTCTGTCCAAAAGATCCAAATCCCCCCCAAGAGTCTGGTTCAGAGGAAAAGTTAAGCAATCTTTTAAAGCCTGTTCTTGGTGCTGTTTTGCAGTAAAAGAAAAAAAGCCCCCACAGGTCAGCCCAGGACAGTGCTTTCAAACATTGCTTAATATCTTGGATGCAGCTCTTTTTGTCGTATTAGTTGCATTTTCTTATTTTCTTTCACCCCCAGGGTCAGGACAGTATGCCTACGGAGACGATGAGGACTGGCATTCTCGTAGATATAAAGGTAACCACATGCTCAGTTTGACACTGCCAAATACATGCATGCATACATATCCAGTACACTCATTCTAAAAAGTGACACGCATTTCAATTTAGGGACTGCTTACGCTTAATTCAAAGTAAACATAGATATTTCAGAGCAATACAGACTGGATCCCATATAGTCTGGGGTTTAGTCGCAAGAGAGCTATAAATGAAATCCTTCAGATTTGATTGGAATGCTCAAAAGTGCCCGTGGCGTAGGGAATAGAGCATGATGTGGAGCTGTCGAGGACTGTAAGCTTGCACCCACCCACACCTCCCTCTCCAGTACAGTTGGATCAGAAACAGGAGGGCAAGTGTGATAGAAATAAATTAGAGCTAAACCATTAACAAAGTTTTTCCCTCTTGAGGATCAAACGCACACCTCTGATCTTTCATATAACTCTACTAGCTACTATGACCCACTAGCTAATGATTGTGTAGCCAGTTGCTTCAAATTACATTTGACTGGATTCATTTTTATTCCCCTGATTCAAGAAGTGTCATAAAAATATGTTAATGTTTACAGGAAGAGGGATTTCTATATCCTCAAAATGATTTTATTGACATATATTTAGAATATAACAAGATAACTGAACAATTAACACAGGGTTATAATTAGAAAAGCGTGTCTTTAAAGAGGTATAATTCAACGGCAGTTAGTTCAGCCAAGTTTTGTAAACTGACTCAATTATGTCAAAGTAGCTTCCAGCTTTAAATTCGGGGTCAGTTAGACACGGAACATTATCGTCCAGGCCAAACCAAACTCTCCCCTTGTGTAAAAGCTCAAATGTTGTATTATTTTCTCTTACTCAGTGGTTGTGGAGACTTTGCCAACACACACACATACAGAGAGAGAGGGAGCGAGAGAGGCTTGCTGTGTAAATGAATACTCATTTTTATTCCTGGAAATTAGCCTAAACTGGCGTATATTCTTGTCTCCAAGTGTGTGCGTGTGTGTTGGTCCTCTGGGCTGAGTGTTTGTCCTGAGCTAGCAGGAAATAAACTGCAGATTTTGATTTCCTTGTATTGGAATAAGAACCTTGTGGCCCCACAAACTTGGCATCTAACAAGGAATCTTTACACAAGCGTTGTAGAGATGGGCAGAGGTGTCCACCATGGGAGGAGAAAAGCTGAGAACAAATGCAGTTGTGGGATAAGTCTTAAAGGAATAGTTTGACATTATGGGAAATGTATATTTGTTTTTTTGATAAGCGTTGAGGTGAGAAGATTAATGCCACACTGACTAGGACTTTATTGTTCTAAAGTAACGCTGATAAATCTGTGTTCAGTCTAATCATTATCATGTTTTAGACAGACTAAATGGAGGGATGGAAATGAGTCCAGGGTAGTGGTAGTGTGATAAGTATCACTTAAGAGCTTCACTCTCAACATAGACCTTTATCTGTGTTGAAACCTTCTCTACTCTATTCTCAACTCTATTACCCTCACATCCCGAAACTTAAGTGCGCTCTACACATCATTATCTGTCTCTTCCTCAAGTGAGACTATCTTCTTTGCCTCACAAGACACTGCTGGATTATGGAAAGTCGCAGATAAGGTAATGAGAAATCCACCGTATCTGTCTGAACTCAGATGATGGGTGGGTTTTCACATTTTCACACTTAAGTCTTTCTAAGCTTTTTATAGTCTTCAGGTAAGTTATTATTGGATATTGACATTAATAAGAGTCTCTCCCGCTCCAAGGCCGCACCATAAAAACATGTAATTGCCTTGATGCAGTGACGGAAAGGTCAGACCAGCCATCTTTCCTCCATATAGGGACACCGTGGTGCGCACCCATTAAGGTGAAACATGGTGACGTGAGCTGTCGCACACCCAGAGGAGAGCACTACAGGAATGTGATGGGGACTCGCTGTAAAATACGCTGCAAGCAGGGATACGAGACCCAGAGCTCAGAGGTGGTGTGTATGGCCAGCAAACACTGGTCCTCTAACTACGCCTGCCGAGGTAAGAACTGAAAATGTAATAACATACACACATGCATATATGCACATATACTCGCACCCATATGCTAGGTTTGCCTCATGTGGATTCCTGATAGTGGTTCATTTGAGCAAGTTCATTCTTGGCTCAGGAAACAGCAAGTCCACTTTTTTTTTTTTTTACCATAGATTACCCTCTGTGTCAGGGATGGGAGTTACATTTAAAATGAAATAAAATTGCCTGTAGCTGATGTTCATGATTTTTTAAATTGGTTCATTGGTTTGAAAACAGCATTCACATCATAGGACACTAAATCACCTAATTGTAACTCAGGATACCAGGTTTTCATCCAAATGTAGCATAAAATTTAACCGAATTTTGAGAAAATCGTCAAAATGCAGATGAATGTGTCTTTCCATCCTCTACTGTTACTGCAGTTATTAGGAGTTGTTACTTTGAGAGAAACAGCTGGTGATACCATTGCAGAAGAGGACTCAACAAGATGACATAGTTAAAAGAGCGCCAGTCAAACCTCAAGCAGCAAAAAACAATGTATGAAATACGGCATTTAAGTTTGTTTTATGTATTAATTTGAGGAACTGTAGTCTCCTCACTGCTTCACACACATCTGGGGTGCATTCAGCCCAGACAGAATGTAGCAAGACGTTTATTTCAACGGAAACGGTGAAGCCTTGAACATCCTGTACTGAAGTGCACTGCATTGCTTTTTTAATATGGTGGTGGTGAGATACATGTCGCTGCTAATTGGGTAACATCTCTGACACACCCACCAAATGAGAGAAAACATACCTCAAAGACTGTTGCACACCATTTTGAGGAAACATGTGGATCAATCCTTAAATATAGCAAAAGATAACTGTTTTAATGAAAATTAGTGACATAAATACAAGCTACTCGTTAACTGTGTTCTCAACTAGCTACATCTGTAGGTAATCTGCAAAAGTCAGTAAATATTACATTTTCCAAAATAACTTTTGTTCAGAGAAGATGATTTTCAGAGATTGTTTACCGTAACCAGCTACCTAATAACATTTTGACATCAATTTATACGCAGAACACGTTTTACTATATGATAGTATGTATTATTTTAATTAAATACAGGCAAATATACTTTATGTTGCTCTTTAGTTGATGGTTTTCCATTTATAATGCGTGCTTCCATTGTTGTGACAACTGCTTCTTCATGAAGTCGGAATCTATTATAGGGGCCCAAATGCAGTCCTCCCTCCTGAAGCCCCTAGTGTCTGTGGGCAAATGTGGTTTGAGCATGAGTACTGGGGTCCTTTGTATGAAGGAACTTTATGTGGTGTTTAATTGTACATTTTCTAGTATGAGGTCAGAAATGTTTGAGTTCACGGTTGTCTGGGAGCAGCATTAGATTTCACAACTGCGACAATAGCTACTATTACCACCCAGGATTCAGTTTAGGAGGTTCACAGGGGATCTATTATACAATAACTGTGTGATTAAAAACATTGCATCATGTTCAGCATATTTAAGAAGCAGTTGATTTGTAACTTTTAATAAAAGACCAAGATGAACCACTATACCTAAACCTATTGCATGTAGCCTACCTGAAACCAAATTAAACACAGCAAATCATTCCTTAACCTTCCATCAACACTGAGTTCTTTCTCTGACAGAGATCCGTTGCGCCAAGCTGGACATGCCCGTTAACGGTGGTTACAAGTGTTCAGACGGCTCCTACTTCAACTCTCGCTGTGAGTTTTTCTGCTCCCCTGGATTCAGTCTGAAGGGCCAGAAGTCGGCAACCTGCCAGCACACCAAGGTGTGGAGCGCTGGAGTCCCCACATGTGTTGGTAAGACTGTGTGTGTTGTTCTTTTGTGCACAAATTTCATCTCCCACAGACTGGAAATCCTGCAGACTTATGAGCTGCATAGTAAAAACCCACATAACATGTAATTACCAATAACTTGTCAGCTGCAGACTACGACAAAGAATATTCCTCATAATACAAGGTTAGGTGATGGATGTTAGACATGTACTTATACACAGACACACAAACAAACATGTTGTGTGGTTTGTCTCTCATCACCAGAAAATGATCAATGTTTTCAAGTCTGATCAAGTCTGAGCCTGAAAATTACATTTTTTTTTGTTTTTCATGAAAAGCTGAGCTATAAAGCATGCACTTGTTGATGATCATATAAATGGCTGAATAGTCTTGGGAGCTTGGTAACAGTGGACAATCACAGACTCATTTACTGTAGATCTCACTGCACCACAGTCATCACGTCCTAACAGTGCTGTTTGTGAAGTGATGTGCATGGGCGCTGCAGTTCAAGAGTCTGGAGGGTCTTATTGTCTTTCTTCGCCTTTCCAAAACCAAAACACAAGAATGGATTAAACTGTGTTTTTCTGCTCTAATGTAACCTGGAATTGTTAGGATGTTCGGCTAACGAGCATACAGCTTGTTGTAACCCAGCATTACTTCCAAGGCAAAGGAGCATTTCAGTAACTAGTGTGTGAGTTTACTGGTTTTAGGACTAGCACAGCCACTGTGTTCCTCACTGCATGGAAGTCGGTCCTGATGCTGTCAGAGTTTAGGCTAATGTCGGCAGCTCTGTTTTTATTTCTCTGGGGTTTCAGTCCAGGAACCCCAGAGAATGTTACCCCTGATCGCATTATGTTTGCCGGACTCATAGGTTAGTCCTCATCCTAAAAGTCTTTTCTCTTGTAAAGTTAAAAGTGAGAACATACTTTTTAAACATACAAATAAGTATATAAGCTAAGCAGCCAAACAGGGTTATGTGACAGTCTTTTAGCATTATATCATGTCTGTAGCCATCACTTGAATATTTAAGACCCTGTTTTCAACCAACGCATGAAGGTTCACTTAGCTTATCTAGATAACGACAGGTGGTCAAATGTGCCACTGACGGAAAAAGTCGGCAGCTAGAAATGAGAAGCTGCTTTTGTCTACCATTGTCTGAAATCAAGCACCCATTGTTTCAAAAATTACAAAAATTATAAGTGGTAAATCTGCCACTGTTATCATTTTAAAACAGTATATTGCTACACTTTGTCCACATTTCCTATTCTTAATTTGTAGCCTATGTAGTAATTTATACATTTAAATGTAGATGATGTGATTTGCTTTGTCTTTTTTTCTTCCTTTGTTAAAGGCATCTTTCTCTCTCTGTAGATATTGATCCTCCAAAAATCAAGTGTCCTAATCTAAAGGATAAGTGGGCAGAACCGGGAAAGCTGACCGCAAGGGTGACCTGGGACACACCAGAGGGTGTAGACACTGCAGATGGCATCCTTACAGAGTCAGTCTCATCTCCACCACCCTTTCAAGCTTTTCTCCCATTTAGCTTCAGCGCACTCTGTTTTAGTCCTGTTGGTTATTCCACTCTGAAGAGATCCCAGTGAAAGATTAAAACAGGGCCTGTCTTTTGCAGTGTTATCCTGAAAGGGAAACCTTCAAAATCAGACTTTCCAGAGGGGCTCCATAAGATGTCCTACACTGTTTTTGACCGTGCAGGGAACAAAGGATCCTGTCGCTTCACTGTCAGAGTGCGAGGTGAGCTTCTAAAAGCGTCTTTTTGATAATGTGTGAGGAGCAGGATTTTCAGTAACACTTGATTTTGTTGGTTATTTTCATGATGTCACCCGGAAAGTGCTAGGAAATAAATTTGTAAACAAAAGTGCAGACAGCATTTACTTGGGTTTGAAAGCTTTTTGCTGATGGAAACTCCTTTAATTTTTCTATAATTAGTACCAAATTACATCAATTTTTCAGAATATTATTTTGAAATTATGGACCTGTAAAATAAAACGGTACCAAATAAAATGGGCAGAACTGATATCTGTTTTAGCATCGCTAAAAACAAATGAAATTATTCCAACCACAATTCCTCCATTTCATTGAATTTGTAGATATATGTGCACAAAGAATTGCAATCTTCCTCTCTTTTTTCTTCCTTTAAATGCCACCTCACTGCCTGTTGTGTTTTCCCTCATTTTGTGTGCCTCTCTCTGTCTGTGTAGTGCGTCGCTGCAGCCCACTATTTCCCCCAGACAACGGTTACATGAAATGTGACAGTGACGGTGACAACTATGGTGCCACTTGTGATTTCACTTGCACCGGCGGCTACGAGCTGCAGGGCAGTGCTGCCAGAGTGTGTCAGTATGGACTCACTTGGTCTGGCACAGACACAAACTGTGCACGTACGTACTGCATGCAGCAGATAAACACACAAACATACAACAGTTCTTTATTTTTTTTGTTTTTTTGCTCAGAGCAGATTGCAAAATATTGAAAATACAGCTAAACAAAAACAAGAACAAACAATTGGCCTTCATCAGTAGTTTTTTGCAATGCACTACCTTCAATTTGCTTGGCTCTCTCTTGTGGAAGGTGCTTCCTTGCCATTAATGAAAAATCTAATATTTAGTAAATATGAATGTCTACAATATTCAGGAATTACTCTCAGCACTGCAGCCTTGGGATTTATTTGCAAAACATTCTCCAAAACGTTATTGATAAGAATTAAAACTTTGGTCCAAATGTTCATCAACTTGCGACATGACAGAAAAACAATTACTTTGCAGATAATTCTACACACTTCCCCCAGCAGGCTCCTGTTACTTCCAGTTTAATTTCTGTGATTCTGTTTGAGGTTAAAAATACTAGCTAGATAATTTTTTGCATGAGTACTGACATTAATATTAAGGCTATATTCCAATGAATCTGTCCCTCCTTCTCAGTGATTGGTGGAGATTGTTTTCCATTATTTAATGCTAAGCACAGATTTAGGTTTACTTAATTTTACTAAGCTACTTATTGTCAGTCAGTTTCCATGTTTCATTCTCAGTAGGTTCTCCCAGCTCAGATTGCCATTTATTTTCAATTTGCTTAGTGCTTTTTTGTGGCATATTGTGGCAGTTAACAGTTGTATGCAAAGTTTGCCCTCCTGTGCTAAACTGGTTCCATGTGAGAAGCTCAGTGGAGGAGAAAATGGCCCCCCTCTGCCATACATCGATTAGAAAAATCAATACTGGACATCTCTACTGAATGTCTGTATTTGTGAGACATGAAAAAGTAGATGGGATGGGACTGTGTAACAGCTCTTGTGCAACAGACCGTCAAGAATTAATACTCATTGTTTTGTGTTTGGTTGAATACACTTGGATGGAATATAAGTTTCTTATGTAATATCATCTGCTCAAGAGCCCCAAAGAATCCAATTATGTAGCATCTCGCTGTAATATTGTGCAGCACTGAATCTTGTACTGTGTATCATGTCTCTTCGCATCACTTAATTGTACATTCAATGTCATCACAGCCATGAACATTAACGTGGGAGTGCGTACGGCTGCTGCACTGCTGGACCAGTTCTATGAGAAACGACGGCTCCTCATTATCTCGGCCCCAACGGCTGCCAATCATAATTACCGCTTCCAGATGACCAACTTGCAGGTGAGGCACGACTCACAGGGAGAGAACACGAGTTGTATGTGAGGCGAGTGAGACAGAGGGAAGAAGTGATGGAAGTCAATATGGCAGTGGTTTGTGTCTCTGCAGTGTGTTTGGTTTTCTTTCTCGCTTTGCCGCCTATGTGGGACAAAGAAGTGAGACAAAAAAATAGGAGGTTGTCCAGATGAACAGAAAATGACAAGGCGACAAATAAATGATACTGACACCAGCTTGGATAAGGCTATTCTGAGGCTGGACGTTTCCCCGGCTCGTCAGAGACCATTAAGTCAGAGCTGATCTTTCAAAATCACTGGGTTGTAAGCTGAAAGAAAAGATCATGTTATAAGGCAGTCAGCTCTGTTATCAAAAGTTGTGTGTGCTATTCAGAACTGAATTGAATAGCTAATTAATCAATCAACAGAAAATTATTGAATTATTTTAATAAATGATTGATTTTTTTGGTAATTTTCCAAGCAAAAATGCCAAATATTCTCTGGTTCCTGCTTCACCAATGTGAGTTTTTGCTGCTTTTCTACATTTAACAATAGGATTGTAATTGAATATCTCACGGGTTTTGGACATTTGAAGCCATCATTTCAGACTGTGGGAAATTATAATAACTTTATAGGATTTTATTCTCCATCCATCCATCATCAACTGCTTATTCTGCATACAGGGTCGTGGGGAGATTTTCTTACCTGCATAAGATTACTTACCTGTTTCTAATACAAACATATTGTTCAAGAATTTCTGGAATAAACTGTCTTGGCAATGAGGTTTTTCCAAGATACAGTCTCTGATTTACTGCAAACAGTTTGAAATAATCTTTCTGCAGTTGCAGATTAGATTAGTTTTAAGAAAATACAACTTTTTTTAATGCTAAGCATGCTCTGTAGAAACAAATTTCGGACACAAATCTGCAATCAAAAAGAACAAACTGTAATTGTACGTATACCCCATGGGGTACTTATTGAAATATCGTGGCGCTGCTCAGCTAATTTGAAAAGATTTGGTATATATTCACATGATTTGTGTTTAGAAGGAAAATAAACACACAAGTATCATTAGACATTGGTGTGAGACTGATCTTATATTAATACCACAACAACCCAAAAACTACCAGCTACAACAAGCTGACTGGACAAGACAATGCCTTCCACCAACCTGAACACCACGTGTGAAAACTTGAAATGCAAACTTGACCAAACATACTGACAGAAAGACGCCTTTGCATAAAAGAAGTCTAAACATAAACAATTTCAGGACACCTATGCCTTGTATGAAAAAGTTATTGTACACTAAACACTTTTGTAATTGTTATTATTAAATAACATCTCTTTTAAATTTAAATTGAAACATTTAGAAGACAATGGAGGTATGTGAGCTCATCTGATAGAACTGTGGGATTACATGAGAATAAAACAGTTAGAAACCACTGCTATACACTTCATACAATTATTTGTTTGGGCATTTTATGCCTTTATTGGATAGCTAACAGTGGAAAGATGACAGGAAATGAGGCGAGAGAGAGATGGAGCATGCCATGACATGCCACAAAGGTCTCACATTCAAATACTAATGATTCACAAATGGAAATATTCTAAGATAAAGTTGAAAACAGCCTTCTAGTATCAAAACTTCACAGTGAAGCTCAAATTTCCAAGTGAAGGAACAATAAACAAAACACATTTTGGAGTAAAGGGGGACTTCAATTAATCTTGAAAATAATCGTTAATTGCAGCCTCTGTGCTGTCTATGCAGTCTTTGGTTTGTTAGAGTTTTATATTCTCTGTAAATTTTGCCTGCATTTGAATCAATAACAAAGCTATAAAACAACAAAGCTTATAGATCAGTCTCTTTGTCTTTGTGGGAACAGCACGCTCAGTGTGGACTGGACCTGAGGCACGTGACAGTGATTGAGCTGGTTGGGACTTACCCAGCACAGATTGGCCGAATTCGACACAGGCTGCTCCCTCCAGCGCTGGCCCTGCAGATCAGGTACTCGCACACCCAAGCACACACTTCCATAACGTGTCTTTGGCTCGCTCCAGCTGCTTATCGAGCTGATGTGTGTTTCCTAGGTTACTGCTCCAGATTCCTCAAAGGTCTTTCCAAATGGTGCTGGTAGACAAGCAGGGCATGGACAAGCAGCGCTACCCGTTCCCGATCACGGCGGCTGAATTATTCACCACCATCGACACCTTCCCCCTTCGCAAGGATGAGATGGTGCTGCAGCAGGAAGCGGGCCAGTCCTGCCAATCATAAAAACGCGTCCACGGACTCTCAGCCATCTTTGATCCTTTCCCCCCTCATTCACAGCAGACAGGACTTATTCAGATCTTCTGTTTCTAACACACACACACTCCTACCTGAACTCATTCAGTCCTGTTTCCAGAAGGTGTGAGTGTGTCTGTGTGTATATGTGTGTGTAGGTATGTATGAGTGTGTCTGTGTGCCATCACAGGGATATCAGTCTTGATCTGAGGCAAGCAGATTTATTAAAAGAGGTTACGAAATGGAGTGGGTCATATAGTACATTACAATCATATTGATTCCTGTGTCTTGTCTATCTGTATGTTTTATTATTATTATTGATATTCTCAAAGCAGAAATATGTTTTACTATTTTGTACAAAAAGTATTTTTACTGTATGAACTGGAAAACTCTTCACCTGTCTAATATTTATGTCTCACGTCACTAATAATGATGTAATCTGACACTCTCTGGAGTACTGTGTGGGTGTGTTTTATGTACAGGACACGACAGTGATGCTGCTCTGTTAGTACGCTGTATGTCTGAAATCACAAGACACTGATTAAATATGTCTATCATAGAGGATGTGATCTTTAGTGTGTCAGTGGAAGAGTCATGCATGATCGCCTGACAACAAATACAAAAATCTTCATCTTATAAAGATAAAACAAAATGTCCCTGCAGTAAGATTATTTCAACCATTTTCTAGTACAAACAACTTGTTTAACATTTTTACAGAACAAAAGTGTCATTTTTTAAGCAATAGTTGGGAAATACATTCACCCTTTTGCTAGGTGTTAGATTCAGTAGATTGATAGCATTTCCATGCCTGCACACTAAATATAAAGCTACTGCCAGCAGCTGGTTAGCTTAGCATAAAGACTGGAACACACATAAGATACGAGAGTGGTATCAACCTTCTCGTCTTCTTCTCATCTTTCATAAGGAAGTTTGTCTTGTTTGAAGATAGAGACACTTATCTACTGGAAACAAATTTCTCAACACACACTGGTACTCTTGAACAGTAAGCAATGAAACGTTCCAGTGGTGCAAAGGACATAGTTCAGGCACTTCTGTGTGGAGAAGCAGGATGTGATGTGGGTTTTTGATACAATATTGGGTTCATGGCTTGTTAAAAAAAACATATCAGCTAGGGTAAAACTTATGAGCAAATACATGAGCTGGACCTTTTGATGCATTCATTCACAGGTGAGTCCTGATTGGACAATTGGGACAACTAGTGGAAGATAAAACCTTACACCAAAACATCTACAGAAAAAAACCCAATTCAAAAACAGACAATAAAGGTAAACACAGTTATTGAAATAAATGCTTCATAAAAATTGTCTGAAATCAGTTTCCCCATTCAGATCCGGGTGTATTGTTGCATCAGGTTTTTGGAATGGATAAAACATTCTGCTTTTTTGTCTTCTACATAACAACAATTACATATATACTTTTTGGACAAAAAAAAAAGACTTGAAAAGATGGATTTTAGTATGTCTTAAATTGTTGTTTTTCTAGCTGTACCTACAATGGTAGCACTTAATCAATCTTATTGTTTACTAATCAAAATATTCTCCAAAAAAAAGGCAGTCAGTCTATGGAAAGATGCTTTTATTTCAAAATATCCCTGTAACACATCTGGGAGAAAATAGGCTTGAATACAGTGAGTTTGATGCTTGGAAACTAGACACAACAGAGATAGTACATGCTGTACATCAAATGTTTCTTCAGTAATCAGGTATTGCACGAGCCTCTCATCTAAAGTATGTTGAACACCATGTATTATTACTATAATTGTGCAGTGTGAAACTGTTTGTCTCTGGGAGCAGAGGGTTTGCCAAGGACAAGCAGACAAAACTGGCATTCCACATGAAAAAATGGTTGTACAGGGTTTAAGTTGAGAATTATCAACTGCGTGATTCATCACAGGATGGTGGATCGCAGAGCCCCTGAGCGACAGGGACAAGGTCACTGTCACTGACTCATTATTAGGCTCCCCCTGAGATGAAGGCAGCTCGTCTCAGCGCTGACTCACTCTATAACACACAGCCCTCGTCTCAGGGTTCCTGGGAACACTTTCCCGTCTGAGCTTAAAGTCATGTCATTATCAGTGCTTCATATTACTTTCTTTTGTTCATCTCCCTCTGTTTTCTCTAACACCATGCAGTTTCTATGATCACGCTGATACACTGTTATGATTATGATGAAATCTTGATTTTTTTTTCTTCTGACAACCAAAGGTGGAAAGTAACCACAACTACTCTCTGTTCTGCTTAAATGCAATTTTTAAGAACTGAGAGCTGATTAATCAGTTAGTCGATCAAGAAAATAAATTACCAACAATTTTGCTTTAAATTAACTGGTTGTCATTTATCAAACAACACAAAGAGTCTATGGCCATGCTACGGCTCTGTGAGGCTGTCCACAGTGGAGCTTTGAGTGGAATTGCTACATATCAGCATGCTAACATGCTCACAAAACAGCACTAACTTGCTGATGTTTTGCAGGTATAATGTTTACCGTGTCCACCGTCTTAGTTTAGCCTGTTAGCATGCTAAAATGTGCTAATTAGCACTAAACATAAGTTACAGCTGAGGCTGATTGGATTGCCATTATTTTGCAGGTTTTTGGATGCAAACCAAAGTATTGATGATGGCGCTAAAGAAACATCAGAGACTCAAAGTTTTTACAATTCACTCTGTGGAGAACAACACATTTTGTTTTCCATCCAATAGCTGTCAAGACATTTCACTTCAAAACCATAAATGTGAACCTCAAGGTGACTGGCGCAAGAAGAAAAGGTTTGCCAAAGTCATTAGGATTCATCAACTGGGAACCATAAATGGCGGTACAGTCTATCCAGTAATTTTGAGATATTTCAGTCTGGACCAGAGGGGTGCAGCGACCAAACAAGACTGAAATTGCCTTTATGAAGCTGCTAGTGTGGCTAAAAATGCTCAATGTATGGTCTAAAATCAGTATTTATACTTTTACCCTAAGAAGAAGGAGGATACTCCATTTTGCTTTAATATTATTTTCCCCCATAAAGTGTTGTAAATGAAAGCATATAAGACTACTTTGGAAAGCATCGGATATTAACTGGCGATTGATAATAATTTTTGTTTCCTCACAAGTGATCATCAATAATGTTTCAATAATAAAGTTAGGTAAACATACTACTTGAGTAAGAAGAATAGTACTAGTCACTTTCCACCTCTGTACACAACTATTTATAAGGGGATGAATCTCAGCATCATCGTGTGCTTCAGACCAGGGTAAAGCTTGGTTGCTAATAAAGGGAATGTCTAAGTCTATACATTATTGATCAGTGCCTCATCTAACGCCTTACAAATAGTCTCCATCAGCTGTAACTACATGCAGATGTGACTCTGTATGAACATGAATCACAGAGACGAGGACAGACAGATCAGGAGTCACACCGTGTGCTTATTCAGTAGATACAGTAAGTTACATACAACACATGTTTTTCATATACAGCAGTAAACAGCAGTGCTTGGTCAATACTAGATGCTTTGGAGGGCAGGAGGGGGTACATGTGTATGATTGTGTAAGGCATGACTGGCTGTTCTGGACAGGAACAGGGATCTGAACAGGGCATCTCAGGGGAGAAGAAGTAGTGAGAGGGACGGTCTCTGTTCCTTTATGAGCGTTGGACCCTTTGCTGTTTTTTTAATGTTTTTTTTCTGACCGTTCCACTTCTCCCCCTCTCCTAACGCCTTCACATCACTTCTTTCTGTTTCTCCTCTCCATCTGTTATTCTCTTTTATCCTCTCTGTCTGTGCTTTGGTCCGCCTCATGTGTTGCACTTGCGCATGCTGGATCGCAGCATCAGAGTACACTCGTGAGGGATTTCTGGGTTTTCAATCATACGTTGCCACAGCCGCTGCTCCTCCCCGTAGGAGTCCATCCAGTCTACCTCGTTCCCGTAGCTTTTGCCTTAAGTGAAGAAGAGACAAACAAATAAACATTTGTTTTATTTTGTTAGAGCCTCTGTAAAGGCCTGATAACATTAATGCTCTCTCAACACTTCTAGATATATAGATGTGATTTATGTATTTGCGTTTATAAAACCCATTAGATAGTCTTCTTCTCATCTTTCATAAGAAAGTTAGTCTTGTTTCAAAATAGAGACACCTTTCTGAAACAAACTTTTTTCACTGGCAGATAGTAGTGTGCTTTAATGCTTAATAGGTAAATCTCAGATGCACTCAACAAACACCGGTGCTCTTGAAGAAGCATTGAAGTGATTTTTTGAACAAGTGAAAATTTTTGGACAAATAAAAGACTTCAGAAGATGGATTTTTGGTAGTATGTCATAAATTCTTGTTCTTTCAACACTTCTAAAAATTAGATGAAGTGATTTCTATAGTTAAGTTTATAATTATAAATGAATGAAATACATTTGTTGTGCCATGCATACAACCAACATTGGCTTACAAGACACAGATCCAGAATACTCCGTATATACATTTTGAAATGATACTTCAAAAATAGGTTGACATTTTCAATATAATATCCAACTATTCCTTTAAACATAAAAATTTAACAACCATTCCAATTTTTGATCATCTGTATGGAAAAGAATACAGGGTTTTGTTGAGCAATTTCAGGGAAAATAAACAATCATCAAAGAGTGTACAATACAAAAGAAAATGGGCCTCAATTTCCTCTTCTCCAAAATCGCACAGCTCACACAATCAGTTTTTTCCCTTTGGATATTTTTCAGCCTACGAACCTCAATAACCAGAGGAAGAATACCAGCTCTCTACTGCTAAGATATGCTACTAAATATCTTTACGTTATCTACCATAACTTATAATTCAGGGCCTTTGTTTGGTATGCAAGTATATTCTTAATTTAGGTTTTTGCAAGATATTTTAAGCCATTTTTTCTTGAACTTACTTTTATGGAGTATGCATTACAGCAGAAATTATTCCTGAAGATTTACAGCATCCGCCTCCTCAAAGTTCCAGTAAAGCTCTTTAGCCCACCGACAACTGTGCAACTGTGCAACTTCAGAGGTTTAAACCACCTTATCTGAAACACCTTTTAAGAGAAATAAACGTCTTGTCTCTCAGACTAACAAAATCTAACCAGGTGCTTTTCTTTTCCAGCAGTCAACCTTACACACACCTGTGCCAGCCCCAAGCCTGACTCCTCCCAGGAAGACATTGCTGGCCAGAGCTTCTTTGTCCCAGACCGTGAGCTCCAAGCAGACGTTGTTGAGGTCTCCTGGCTGCAGGCCACAATAGGTAAAGGTGTGGTTCCACTGTGGGTTCACAGTGCGTCGCTCCACCACTGTCTTGTGCTTGGTTGACTTGTTGCTGTCAGGCAGGAGGTATCTGGGGGTTAAAATAAACAAATTTACTTTACAATGCTTAGTCTGTGTTTTTCAAAACTCAAATTTTATGTAGTAAGGGAGCCAGGAGTGAGGGGTTAGTGTCATGGATATATTACTGAACCGGGTACAGGCCCAGAGGCAGTGGACCAGAGACTTTGTATAAAGTGACAACATTTCAACAACATTTCTCATATGAAAGTCAATCAAATTAGTAAAAAAGGGACACAAAACAACAACAAATCAGTAAAAGGACCACAAATAGCCATGAAACAACTACCTTAAATACACACAAAAATACAAAAAGAAGCTAAACATCTACAAAATGTCTTTCAGTAGAAGGAGGTAAGGCCTTATTTTTCTTTTTTTTTGACATGTCTGTGTCAAGGGGCTCGTTGTCTCATAATAAGTCTATGGCTGTAGGCCATATGGATATATTACATATAGCATTAGATATTTATTGCTATTATTTCACACTGGACTATTTAATGTTGTTTTTGGCATTAGTTTATTACACAGAATAACTGTACCAAGAATGCTAAGAATCGTTGCTTTAGAACTGAGTCTTTTACCAACATTGCGCCTCAGTTTAGCATCCATTTAAAGGTTTCTAACCCGCCCATGAAAGGAGCATCTCACCCTTTCACAAAAGGATCAGAAGTGCCTCCAGACTTGACAGCAGTAAGATTTTTGGCTCCTTTGACCAGCAGCTCAACCATGCCCCCTTTGGGCAGAGTAAAGCTGCTTGTCTTCTTGCCTTTCAGGAACCCTTTCTTCACTGAGGGGGAAGGGAAGCAGACAGAGAGAAAGAACAAACATTCTTCAATTCAAAAGTTCAGATTTATTTATTTTACACTTATGAAAACAAAGCGTATGCACACAGACATGAATATTCACCTTTTACTCTATGCACACATAAACTCAGGACACGTACTTATGATGATAAGCATGTTTTTTTTTTTAACAAAGAAAGAATAACCTGCATTCAGGTGTCAACAAACCACAAATTAATGAAAACATTAGAAATAGATTAAACAAACAGAAACATAATCAAAAACAAAATCAACCATAAATGTAGACAATAAAAATAAGTATTAGGAAAACTCATAATATTGTAATAGCAGCGCTAATTAGAGACAGAGAATAGAATTCTCAGCAAGTCTTTAAATTAAATTGCGAGAAATATTGTGTATGAACAAGTTTTTCAATTCAGCGGAAGGAGGTGCTTATTTTAGATAAGTTAATTTAACTCTGTTAACAAGCAGCCTTCTCCCTGGTGGGTCACTCTGTAAACTGTGCAGACAAACATTGATCAAACCCACAAAATCATATTCTAAAGTCTATTAGGGATCTGAAAGTTCCCAAATATACCATAGAAATTAAAAGAAAATGATCTACAAGAAAACTAGGACATTTCCATCTCATGGAGTGGTTTATCTCACTCAGTGTAAACATAATATAACTTCAACAAAAAGCTGAAACAAGCTTATACAGAATATACTGAATAACATTCTAAAAGGGAAATTTATTGTCTAACTCTATCTGTCTGTGAAATTATTCTACCTATTTTAAACAATATGAGTTAGAACATGATATATAATTTAATAGCCATCAGAGTTATGAATGTACCTTGTACTTGGTCCAGAGGCAGCGTGAGGTTCTTCTCTGCAGGAATGTACTTCAACACGACAGTCAGTTCTCCTTTATACTGCATTGTGGAGTCTATATTGCTCTCCAGCTACACAAACATCAATCACATCATTCATCATTGTTTTTACTGTATAACGCAGAAGAAGAAGACAACATGTGTGACAACATGCTCGATTCTAGTTCCTACCTTGGGCTGCAGAGCGTACCAGTCCTCTATTTGGGAATCAAACTCCCAGGAGTCAAAGGTCAGCTCCACCTCTCCCAGGAAGCTGTTGTGTCCAAACCGGTCATGGTGCCACACAGAGACCTGCAGGGTTCGTGTCTCCAGCTGCGAGTGGCTGATCACGTACTACACACCACAGGGAAAACATGAACTCAAAGACCAATGTTTTGAATTGGCCAACTTAAGTTCACAGAATAATCTTTGCAAACCACTGACCCTTAGAGTCTCATTGAAAACGGGGTTAATGGTGTTGGCCTTGATGCTTGTCTTCCTCTTGCTCTGTCGTGACATATCTGGCAGCAGGTAAGTCTTCACATAACTGCCATGAAGAAGACAAGGTGGCTCAGAGGAGATAAATATTAATTAAACAAGGACCATGCACAAAAAGCATTAATCTTAAAATGAGAAGAGATGATTTACACCAGATTTAGCTATTAGCTCATTTCCATCTGCAGTCCCTGGGCAGGTACACACAGAACAATCACCAGTCACTAAAAACAGTAATGCAACACAATGACATAGTCTCCATCACAATTATACAGACAAATCCACAAGCACACATCAACACATAAATACCAGCAAATCCATCCAGTACACTATTATTTATTGTCTATACCACTGCCCCTGATTTATTATACAGTAGATGCTCATGTGAACAACTATTCATTAATGGCATTAGTAACATTTGATGACTTATTAGAAATAGCAGAAACACCTGACCTTCAATGAATTCCTTTATTAATGATTTGACTATTATTGACACACCAGCAGCGGTGATTTTTCACAACCTGGCACCCACAGTGTTGTTATTATTGGTTTATAACTGAAGCAAATAAAAAAATGAACACTAAACATTTTAAAACAATAAGTATAAATAAATAAATAAGAAAAAGATAAGAACTTGAATGCTTAACTTGTAAGCCAATGTGGACATTTGAACAGTTGTTGGAAGGTGTACTTTGCCTCTTTTTCTTAGATACTGTTTTCCCCTGATGTTTTTGTGCTAAGCTAGGCTACTTAACACACAGAAAATAAAACGGACATATTAATATTCTCATCTATCTCCTGGTAAGACAGCAATGTTGGAGTATCTGAGCGCTAAGCACAGTATTTATGTGTGTGTGTGTGTGTGTGTGTGTGCGCGCACTCTTACGCGTCTGTGCGTTGCCTCCTCTCATCTCCTGTTGCCAGGTTGTGACACTCTTTCACCAGGACATTGAGAGCACCGGTTTTGTAGCTGTAGCTGATTTTCAGCAGGATCTCGCCGCTCACCCTGGCGTTGCCATAGTCACCAGTCTCGCTGTACATGCTCATCATGCTGTTTATGCTACTCTGTTAGGCAAAGACAGGAGATTGAGAGCGAGATATGAGAGGAGAAGGTCAAAGGAAGAAAAGGGAGTTGAAGAGGTCAGGAAAGAAAACGGAGAGCAACACATGAGGTATAAAGTGTAAAAGAGATGATATGGAAAATCAAGAAAACAAATAAAATATGGAAATAAAACAGTATGATCTTCAGTTGAATAAAATCTGTGGCAATACACGGTAATGTTATGGGGAAGGCTCATGCCATTAAAAATGTGCATTGCTGCACTCGCACATGGTTGCATACTGTGGACTTCAGAAGATTCAGTGGTCTGCTGGACACATAGGGGAGATGAGGGTATTCTGGTATAGAGGACGTATGAACAGGGCCCTCATTAAAAAAAGAGAGCACTGCTCAAGTTTGCCTTGAAAAATCAGAAGCTGTAAGGCACCTGGAGCACCTCCTCTTCAGAAATGAGTGAGTTTGGAAAGGTTATTGCTTGTGAAAGGATGTGGTGTATCATATAGGACATTAATGGAGCAGAAAACTATTTCCTATGTATGAAGTGGAAGGATGTAGTGGAAGCACATTTGTGTCACTGATATCCATGTGGGATTTATGCTTTTATAGTTTCTTCCAGTATAATATGTTTTTTCCTTTTTTCTCTTTTTTTTTCACTTTGACATATTTTGGTTGACCCTCTTGTTTGTGCGTGTGGGTGGAAAGGGGACTTTGGAAAAGTTATGGATTTCAAAATAGGTTGTAATTTTTCATTTGATGATATTTTGATTACACTGCAAATTAAAAACTGAAATGCTCAAGCTGATCAATCTATTAATCGTTCTTCAAATTGTTTATTTTGTATGGACAACTGCCCAAAACCCAAAAGATGTTTAATTTACCATCAAATAAATCTAAGAAAAGCAGCAAATCCTTACAGCTGAAAATCTTGTGCTACACTTTTGTTTGTTTGAAAAATGTCTTGTCGTTGCTGATTCATTTTCTGTTGCGCAACTCTCAATTAATCACCTTTCAACTCTAACTGCATATAAAAGTCATAAAAGTAAATATTGTTTACTCATTGTGTTGTCCCACTCAACATGTAAAATCTGAAATCATAAAATCCATTCTTAAATTATGGCTAAAAACCTATTTTGAGCTCACAATGTCCTTTGACCTTTAAGTCAAAAGTGTCACCTGTTCAGTGTACAACCAACTGTGAAATATGGTCACAATCTTCCCTTCTGGCCAAAGAAAGGACAAAGTAACCCTAACCTTTGAGTCAAAAGTGTCATCAGTTCAGTGTTTGACCAATTGTGAAATTTGGTCATCAATTCTTGAATCTAATCAGTTCTTCCTTGCGTCCAAGTGAATGTATGTGCCAAATCCGAAGAAATTATGGCTACGGCTATCGCCACCGCAGAGGCCAGTCGTATGGTCTTGTTATCATCAGTAACACCCAGAAAGTTAACAGTAAATTCTTGACAGTGAGTGTATTGACCTGTGTGGCAGCGCCTCCTGAGTTTCATAGATAGCCAAATTAAAAAGTTTTTAAAAAGTCTTTCACGACTTGAAGCTTAAAGACCACATTTTGCCTCCTCATATTGTTCACCTGCAAAACCTATTTCATAAACAAAAGACTCCAAATCATTACAACCGCAGCAGGTAATTTCATCTGGAAAATGCCTTGGAAAGCAGGCAAACATGACTGTGGTAGCTCTGGAAAGGATATAACGTGTTATAATCCACTGATAATAGCATTGCTGTCTGGCAAGTGCTGAAGTAAAGAAGCCCGAATTGAGCCACACTGTGCTTCTTCTAATGGAAAGTCTACCTCACTTATATCCTGCAGGGAGCCAGTGTGATACATGACTAGTTTAATGTGAGGAGCTTAGACATAATGGAAAGAGACAAAAAGAAAACATTAAGAAAAGCAAAGTATGACCACAAAGACACACTGAACATTCAGGTATATTCTGAATATATGGCGGTACATTTAGGAAAAATCAGCATACATTATATATCAAATGTAATATTTGTGCTTTGGTGCTGCACCTTTATGTTTCTATTATGTAATGGTGGATTTAAATGCATGCACAAATATGGAATAGGAGACTTACAGTCTCAGCATCCGAGTCAGGGACATTGAGGTACCCCCACCTTCTCTCTGAGCAGGGAGTGGAAGACTAGCAGCCGATTCATTTAAGAGACAGAGAGATAAACGGGGGAAGGAAGGAGGGAAAAGAGAAGGAGAGCGATCTGAGCACTTTTGATGTGTTACTGATAGAGCCAGACCTCGAGCACAGACCCCCCCCCCCAGGCCCCTGAGGAGGAGCAGCAGAAACCCTCCTGTCTACAGCGCCACAGCCAGAAACCACAGTGCGCACGGTTACCATGGAGATTATCAGAGGAAACCACAGAGATTACAACTGATCTGGAATCGTCTGTGAAATCAACACGTACAGGACAACAGTCAGAATGAGGAAGGAGTGTAGTTCCTCCATAATGTTTACTATGTCTATCGAATCTTTATATATTTATAATTTTAAATGTTTCCAGGTCCCCAGAGAACGGCTTTGGTGATCCTGAATTTTCATCTAGCACCGCCTGTAGGTTGATTTTTGAGATTTTGAGTGAAACATCTCAACAACTCGTGGATGGATTGCTATGAAATGTGGTACAGACATTCATGTCCTCCTCAGTGACGCAACTTTGGTGATCCCTTACCTTTTCATCTTGTGCACTCCAAGTTCCATTCTGTATTTGTCCAGTACGATCAGTTTTGTGATCAAAAACCCACAAAACTAATAACAGTCCTCAGCTGTTATACTGACAGGTGGCCCAATTACTTTTGTCCACCACATTGATACCAATGAGGGTAGGCTCAAAACAGTAACACTTCTCTGTATAATGCAATACAATTCAACAGCATGAGAAACTACATCTTTGAGGGCAGCACAGGGGCTCAGTGGTTAGTACTCTCTCCTTACAGCAGGAAAGTCCTGGGTTTGATTCCAGGCTGGGGCAGGGCCTTTCTGTGTGTAGTCAGTGTCTTGGGCAAAAGGGACTGGAGAAATGAAGAATTTACATAGGTTAAGGCTTAGATCTGGCATTGCAGAGAACACATTTTGCATACTGTACTGTTTATGCTTGTATATATGACCAAAGTCGATTTCATTTGATTAAAATAATCATAATCAACCTCTCTAAATTAAAAGAATAAAAATAACGGTTCCTCTAAAGCGTGAAAAACACTACTACAGTGGCGCTTTCATTATCCACCCTCCATGAAGTGAATCACGTAAGAGTGGGCAGAATATATTAGAGCTCGACTCAATGATAGACTCAACTATCTGCATAATATCCCTCATCACCTCCTTCCACTTCCATTCATACAACCAACAGCAGCTTAGTGACGGGTTGCTGTTGTTATTTATGAGATGACTTGATAAATGTCAGACAGGCAGGACGTCTGTCTCAAATGTTTACCTATGCAGCTCTCACTTTACACACGCACGCACGCATGCACACACGCACACACACATGCACACACACGCACATAACAATGAACATGGTATGAGTCAGCAAATAAGCCAATTATTTAGGACATTTGCATAAGTGGATTTTCTGCCAGTGTCCAGAAGAAAATAACGTGTGATCAAGTTCACTTTGCACAAGGCCCAAGTGTAAACATGGGAAATCAAGTCATGTAAAAAAGGGTACCATTTTAATATGTGTGATAACAGTTAACCATGCAGATAGTTTTATGTGTCCATGTTTTGAGATATCGATTATTTGTGCCCCCCCCCCAGTACAATGGACTTCAATTCAACTTGTGTTGTTGAGGGCAACAGAAAATCACATTTAAAACATATCAGCAGCAACATCTCTTTCCAGAATCAGTGTCCCTGTTACTCTAGTCAGTCAGCAGAACACAGAACCGTTTTGACAGGAACTATTTCAACAAAAATCATTTTAGTTACAACAAAAAACTGTTCACAGCGAGGTCTGTGGATTATCCAGAGTAACACTATTTCAGAAAAGAGATATTGCTCTTAAAATATTAAAACTGTGACTGGAGTCTGTTGTTGTTATTGCTCTCGAGATGTTCACCGTTGTATAATTTCTTTTTATTGGACTGAAAAATGACATCGTTTGTGATAAGGAACAAAGCCACTTATGGGCAATACAATTTACAATATTACCTTGTTGGTGAGGTAAAGGTGTTAGCAATCAGTTGCCTATTTTCTCATTCAGCAGACAGAGCAACATTAGCAGTCATTTGGAGTTATGTTTGCACCCACTCAAGTCCAGATCTCTTTTTAGTCTTCCCTAACTCCTGGGGGAAGCATCTGGCTCTTTAGCTGCTAAATGCTTCACTATATTCACCAGCTAGTCCCTAACTTTGTCTTTCTTTTATTTGGTGCAAAGCAGTTTGTGTTCAAGTTCAATGCTCATAGTCATTTACTCCATGCATCCATCATCAACCGCTTATCCTGCGTACAGGGTCGCGGGGGGCTGGAGCCAATCCCAGCTTACATCGGGCGAAAGGCGGGGTACACCCTGGACAGATCGCCAGTCCATCACAGGGCCACACATACCCAAACAACCACTCACACTCACATCCATACATAAGGACAATTTTGGAGACACCAAATCACCTAGCCTGCATGTCTTTAGACGGTGGGAGGAAGCCGGAGCACCCGGAGAGAACCCACGCGGACACAGGGGGAACATGCAAACTCCAGGGGTTTGAACCCACGATCTTCTTGCAGTGAGGCGACAGTACTAACCACTGCATCACCGCGCCGCCCGTCATTTACGACATAATTATTAATATAATAATATTGAATAGTGCAGCTTTAAATGTATTTTCTTATTCATGTGAGCATCACAAAAGAAAATTCACTTAGCTCCATTGCCCAATGCAAAAAAAAAAAAAAATCAGAACACAAATGTGCAAATAAAACCAAAAACTGTCTGTAAAGCTAGATTCCACCAGGGGTAAGAGGGATAATATGTTTTTGGGTAACGTGGCTTAATCAATCATATAATATGATAAAAGAATATAAAGTTATTACTAACAAGGAATTTTTAACAAATATACACAGAACAAAGACTGCATTAACCTACATTTACATGTGTTTCTGCAGCTTGTTCTCATAAACATAACAGTAACCCTTTACATTATCATACTACAAAGTCAAGATAGATTATGTAAATGCTACAGGCTTCCTAAGCGTGCAGTGGAAGGTGTCGTGACACAAGCTGTCCCCCGGCCTCGAAGCTTACACTATGTTTACACAGTCAACAGTAGAACAAACACACCTGACGCATTTGTCAGCTGATGGTGGTTAAGCGAGTGATGTGTGTATACGTTGTGTGCATGTTTGTACTGCACAATATGAATACAGGACTTCCCAGAATCTGGTTTTGATCATGGTGTGTTTGAACTAGCTTCAACATGGGCGTTACCGTTGACACTGCGTTGCTCAAGCGTCGGCTGGCAGGATTGCTGTGGGCCGACATCAGGGCATCGATGTCTTCCTCCGCATCTTCATCAGAAAACTCCTGCGGATGACAGCATTCAGATTTAATCAAAAGGGAGATGGCATCTGGGAGGCTGGCCAAAGCGTCTTTGAACGCTGCACAGTTTTCCACACCGCAGCCCTGTGTGGGTGGATGCAGCCGGCTTCCATAAATCCGATCAGACAGAGTCAGGACAGAGTGTGGTCATTTGTTTACTAGTTAATCACGGGCAAAATCACACTGTTATTGGGTTTACAGTAAAGTTGTGAGCATGAATGGTATTAGTCGGGTAAAAAAAAATCATGTGTCTGAGTGTCTGCATTTTCGTGAAGCGCTGTGAATGCAAAGGAACACCCAGTAAACACAGAGACAAAGCAGCCCTATACTGAACATCAGACACTCCACCTGTTTTCAGCCTACAGCCGTTTAGATGTTGTCATGCTCTTTGAAGTGAGCTCTGAAGGGAAATTAACATTCAGCCCCACATCTGATGCATCACGTTGAGTTCATCAGCCCACAGATCCTGAGCTCGATGTGGACATACTGTATAGTAGATTTATGGCTTTAAAAGGGGTGTGGACTGAAAAATCAAACAGGCTGTGTGGATTTCACACTCAAAAAGCTTTTCCTGTGATTGTGAATTCTGTGGTGAATTTGTTGCAGAAATCAAATACGTTGTCAGTGTGCAGGGATGCAGCTGAAGGAGGATAAGGGCACAAAGTGATGGCGCTTACTTTTTCATTGAGTCCGGGGACGGAATGGCTTCTGAGACTGAAGGCGTCGTCACTGGGTTCAGAACCAGGAGCTGACAGGTCCATCTCTGAGCGACTGTGATCTGGCCAAGTGGTGAGAGGAGAGGGAGACAGGGGATGCAGAGGAGGAGTGAGAAAAAAAAATAGTTTCAAAGATGTTGTTTGAAGGCAGTGAGGGGCTGGAAGGTAAGCACAGAAACAACAGAAGCAGACGGTGCAATAGAGGGTAGAAACTAATGATTATTACCATGCGTGGAAATTTCCAAACGATATATAACAGTAATAATAACAAACTTAATTTACTTTGTAACTAGCATGCCAGAAAATCAACTAAAAAGTTCTTGCCTAGAGTTAGACAAGAAGATCGAAACCATCTCTCATGTCTTTTTGTTAGGTTTGGGGCTAGAGTTGGAGGCTCCACCTGTCAGGCTTTCTGTTCTCACACAGCACATATACAGTTTACAATGATAACGGTTGCAGATTACCTCTCAAAATTCAAACATCAAGTCATGACGTTTAGACAGCAGTAGATAAAAGCAGCTTTTCATTTTGCTGAAATTTCAAGTGTCACTGGCAGATTTTATAAGCTGTAGTTAGCTTGCTAATGAAGCTAATGTTAGCTCCATGAGCAGTGTTGGGCAAGTTTTTTCCAAAATGTATTACATTATAGATTACCAGTTAAATTTGAGAGTAATTAGTTATATTACAATATTACTGTTTCAGAATTGTAATGGTTTACACTACTTTTGTGTTACTTTGAGTTACTTTCACTGCTATTTGGGCGCGTTATCATGGTATGATAGTACGATGGGGGGGCGGGGGGATATGGGTGAATCATCTCCCAAGTAAGAAAGACGCTGTGCGCATTTACGCATGAGGTACAGCAGCATAATGTCATTGATTATTTGAATCTCCTGACACTCCGACAGGATCCGTCAGGATGAACTGACAGCAGCTTCTCTAATCATGAACGTAATTCATTAAAGCACAAACACATGGCCTATAGAAATCTATTTACGCATGATCCATCAGGGGAGCTACCGTCTTGTTAAGAGGAGACGAGCTCCCCCGTAGTTTGCACTCTGCCTTCAATGTCAACCATCGACTTTCAGCAGGAAATAACGTTACTCTTTTACTCATGGTCATGGATTTGTTTTTCTGGTGGTGAAATGCTTCTTTGTGTTGGTGAATTATTAAAAAAAGGTGTGTTGTAACGCGCGTTACTGAGATTGTAATGGGTATAATATTACCGTTTTCTTTTAGTAATTTGTTTTATTACTGGTTACAGCAAAGTGGTCTTGGCCTAAATATGCACTTGATGGCTAGATTCATGATATCATTCTAAAACACTGGGGTGTAAGCAACAGGTCCCAGACATAAGTCAGCAGGTTCACCAGTTGATGATCTATGGAAAATTACACATAGTGGGAAATACTACACAGTGGATGTGCTAGTCCTGACCAGGGCTTTTCGTAATGTAACCTGTAACCCCACAAACTAATGTAGTTAGTTAGATAATCAGGTGAGATGAAACTGGAAACATTAACTTTTTTTACATAAAAATTTCATTAAAGGGTCAGTTTTATAAAAAATAACTTTCTGACACATTTGCTGAAACTGTCACTATATCCCGAGTAGTACATGAGACAGATAATCTGTGAAAAAAAATCTGGTTCCTCTGGTTCCTCCTACTGCTCCTGATGCCATTTGCAAAAATCCACCCTGCCCGAGTCAAAACAACCAATCAGAGCAGTAATTCACTGCTCCTGCATGCTCTCACTCAGTCAAGCTCAATATCTTCAGCGCGCTTCAGAAGTTTTGCAAACACTAATTGTCTGAGAAACAACCAGCAGCAATGAAAGAACACAGTTAATAGTACAAAACACTCATGTCTCATCTCCACAGGAGCTTCGGGCTCATGTTCGATGCCATGGCTCTCGTGTTGACGAGTGGCAAAGAAGCATGATGCCAAACAGTGGGGAATAACTTTTGAGTTGGGACAGTGGTGTACTAGACTCTCATCCTGCTGTTAGACGTTGTCAGTTGTTGCCGACTGCAGCTTTAAACATGTAAAATAACTGTACAGGAAAAAAAGAGAAAGGAAATTGGAAACTGATAACCAGTGTAAATAAGCAGGCACAACTGGGTCTAAAACTGCAGGAGGCAGCTTTACCACAAGAGTTTGTATGAGATTTTTGAAACAGTGAGCATCTGAGTTTTGAGGATCTGAGGACTCATCCAGAGACAAACTGTAGTCAGGATCTTAAAATCCTAAAATGGGAAATACAATGCTACAAGACAAAATGATTATATCTTCAGTATACAGTATAATACTGAATATGTGGTCTGACACATCTGTGGGTGTGGATGGGGACCTCACTCAGCAGCTTTTTTCCAGCTAATTTTAAAATCTTAACACACTTCTTAGCAGCTGTTACTAGTGGAGATAACACAGAGAGACACAAAGTAGAGCAGATTATACTTTAAAAAGAGGAGAGTTCAACACATAAAGCAGAGCAGTGACAGGGGCTTAAGTTAGGAGTCAGGAGTGTAGAGTAGTTCAGCCCTTTACGAGGTACTTCATGGTCTGGGTTGGAGAGCAGCTAAGTGTTTCTGCACAGCCCTGTTTAAACTGTCTAACCTCCAGTATAATACTGCTGCCTCTAACACGTCTTGAAACTGTGACTCAGATATTGAAATATTTGTGTGTGGAGCTGTGAGACAACAGCAGGACCCATGTCGCTTCAATGTGAAGCAAAAAAAAAAAAAGACTAAGGAAGAGGTGTGGGTCATAGTGGAGATACCTGATGAAACTGAGGCCCTGGACACAGAAATGGTCGGGGTGCCTGAGTTCGTCCTGTGATGGCCGGCAGCTTTTTTCTCAGATGCGCTGTCGCGTAAACTGGCAGTGCTCTCTGCTCCGTCAGGCTGCGTGTAAACAAACACACACACACACACACACACACACACACACACTCAAGCGGTTAGGTTTGATAGTTTATCCTTGCGTGTTGGTATGTGTGTTTTGTGTTTGTGTGTATCGGTTGCTGACCCTGACCCTCCGGTTGTCGCTGGGAGTAGGGGATCTATCCTGAGTTTGGGACCGCAGGTTGTTGGGAATCGTGGGTATCCCCGAGGACTCCAAGGCCACTGCACCGCCCCTGAAAACCATTATCCAGATCAACAAGAAGTATTTAACAGCCATGACATTCCTTTCATCCTTCATCATGAAATAATGTTAATTTAAGTCTTGAATAGTTGTGTAACACTTGTGGGAAACAACCTGCTCAAAGCTCTTTGAATTTCACTCAAATAGATTTACTCAAATATCATGTTAATGTCATTGCCATCTCACTTTCTTCAATGCTCTTTTTTTGTTGTCACTGAAATGTTTTCAAACAGATATCAACCAGCTTAACCCTCTCATGTATGAATAATTAAAAACATTATCAAGATTTTTTAAAGATTCTTTTTATTACTCAAAATTGGGTTAATATAAAAATCCATTTACATTTTTCTCAAAATTCTGTTTTGTTTTTAAATTATTTAACTGTCCCCGTATGTGGACACCATGCAAAAAAGGAGTAAAATGCCACACCTGACAATATGGATTATGTGTTAATATGTTTTTTATACATCAACATACAACATGTAACAGATAACATAGTTGTAGTTAAAACTGATTTCTTCACATTATGTGAGTACAGTACTTATTCTTATTTCATGTAAAGGTCGGAAAGCAGTCAAATGTTGCAATTTAATGCTGTAGTTTGCATTGTTATTAATGTTCATATATTTGTTAAATGTCTGTTTTATTATAATACAATACAATTAATTACATCTTTGAAAGTAGAATAGATATACTAGCTGGTTACAGAAATCCAACTTTATGCAATCTGACTCCACTGTTGCAGGGCGTCCATATACGTAGAAAGTCGATTTTTGGTGTATAAAAACTACATTTTACTCTAAATTTTAATTTATAAACATAAACCTGTTAATAATACTTTACTGCACATACTAAAATTTTCTTATCTTGACTGACCTCCTTGAATAAAAGTTTTTCATAGATATGTCTGAGGCATTTAGCACATGGCCATCACAGTCGGCCATCTTGGACTGATGAGGTCATCAAGCAATAAATACTTGGAGTAACCACTGTTACAATGTTGCTATCAATCAACTGCCACTGTCCTCAAATGACTTGGAGAACATAACCATGATATATTACCCCAAAATGGAGTTACAATAACTGTCCCCAAATGTGGACACCATGCACGAAAGGGTTAAGCCTAAAATACTGTGTTAATGTGAACTCTTATAGAGCTATGGTATGACATTGATGCGGGGTACAGTACATATCTCAGTCTATTGGTAGTGTGAATAGGCACCTGTTTGAACGTGGACTCGGTGCAGAGCGAACACTTCGTACGCTTTGAGCATCTCCATCCGAAGCAGATTTGACACTGACGCTGTCGACTCCGTTCTCCGGCTTCAAGGTGTTTCGGTTGCCTTTCTTATCCATCTTCATCCTTCTACACACAAACACAGGGAGTCTGTTATCTGCTGCATGTTGGAGATAATCAGTCATGTCCATTATTGCAGAGTCACTACACTATGTCTCCCTGCCCCGTCTGCTTTATCAAAATCATCTGGGTCACTCAACTCTACAGTTTGCATCCTGCAGATGAAAAAACACTCTAGATAGAGATGAACTGAATTATTGTACTGCAATTGTTTTGATCAATTATTTGCACTAAATAGGTTGTTTACCATCCCGTTTGCTTCTATTTTTTGTTAGGAATGTGGTTTTGTGTTCATGTTTCCTGTTTAAATCTGTTTTTGGTTCTGTGTATTCTGTGTAGCCTTGTTCATTATTATTCATCTGCATCCTTAAGTTACTTAGTATCTGTCTTGTCTCGTGTCTTAGTTCTTAGTCCTGTACATTAGTTCAGGTCTTTAGTGTTTACTCCTGGTCTTGTGTTCTGTTTAGCCTTGTGTGTTCCTGTGAACCTTATTTCCTGTTTTATTTTGGTAACCCTCTGTACCTGGTGTCCTTGTCTAGCTTTGTTTGATTACCCGATGTATCTCACCTGTGTTGCTCCCGCCCCACTCGTTAGTCCCTGTGTATATGTATGCCTGCTTGTGTCTCCAGTCTTGGTCACATCCTGTGTATGTGCGTCTAATGTTGTGTGTTCCTGCCTGTTCCTTCGTTTTTCCCTGTTCTGGATTATCTTTGTAAGCCTATTTCAGTTTAGTTTTGAGTTAATAAATCTCTTTTTGAACTGCATCCTCTTGCCTCGCCTTGCCATTGTCTGCATTTGGGTCCTCACCCCAGTCTGCACTCAGCACCCTCACCTGTGACATTTTTATTAGTTAGCAGGATAAAATAACTAACTTCCTGATTTGAATGAAATTTCTTGGAAATGTAGGCCATGTGATTAGCCATTAGCCAGATACAGAATAAGATACAGAATATTCAGCCACACTTGCACCATAGCTGCACAGACAGCAATGTTGGTCCACAACTTGAAATATCTCAACAATTATTCACTGGATTGGCACAAAATTGTTAACATGTTAAAAACCTACACTAAGCTAATGAACATAGTCAACATTATATGTGCTAAACAGCAACATATCAACACAATTTCACCGTCATCACTGTAAATCATAACTTGAACCCCCCCCCCCCCCCCCCCCCCCCCCCCCCCCCACCATTGAGAAGGGTAGCAGCCCGCAGACAAACGCGACGGAAGTTGAACTTCCATATATGGTTCTTCCCAGAAGCCACCGCACACAAAACGTTATGACATTTATCTCGGCCGCTCGGCCCCACTATACTATAATTATATTGTACAGGATACTAATACTTTAATTTCTGCAAATATTTATTTATAATAATGATGATAATAATAAAGCAATGTTTCAATTCATACCACTGTTGTTTATTTTTTTTTGTTTCAAAGTGATTTTGAGTTTCACAAGCCAAGAATGTTCTGTACATCATGAGCCAGAAGTATCTTGATTTAGGGTTAAAACTTTACAACATTACTCAGAATTTAATGATAGAATAACAGCGGTACGACCAAACATTAACAGTATCGTTCACACCGTGGACATGTCTGCTGCGTTGGCTGCAGTGGTCTGTGTGACTGGACCTGGGGGAGCTGACCGGCCGCCAGCAAGCTAGCTAGCTAACTATTCTAGACAGCCCCGCGAAGCATGTTACCTTTACCCTAACCATCACAGTGTGTGTGCCTAAACCTAAGTTACTGATTGTATGCATGTCAACCGGTTAAACCTACAGCTGCGCACATGGGCCTCAAGGCTGACGTGCTAGCAGATAGGGTTAACCTCCATTGCTGTGCAGCCTCCGGTAGGTTACTGCAGCTATTTAATATTGACACCCGACGGCACTTGTGGAGCTTCTCAACTCCGACATTTTCGATTCGCCTTCAAAAAACTGCCGATATTCAAAATCTCCACAGTTGATTTCTCGCCTCAAAACTTCTCAGAAGTGTATTTAAAGTTCTGTTGTTGGCCTCTACAGAAAAAAACCCGCTTTTCATTAGAATATACTGTATGTGGGCCGAGATTAACGTCAACACGTTTTGTGCGTAGTGTCTTCTGGGACAAACCATACTTGGAAGTTCAACTTACGTCACGTCTGCTCAGGTCTGCAGGCTGCAGCTAGATATAGTTGCCACCATCCACTAACAGCAGCGATCAAGATGTTTTGGCTTCACTTTTTGGGAGCTGTCATATTAGCCATCTTTAAATACAGTACTGCCTCACAGACCTTCTAGCATGGCTGTAGATTTTAGTCTTGCTTCCAAAGTTTTTAATGTTGAAAGAACAATTTAAAACTTTGTTTCCATTTGTTTTTTACTACAATAATTACTTAATAATTACGTCAAAATTTATTCATTCATTTCCGTGTTTCCTGTTTTATTTTGTTACTTATCTCTCCTCTCGTTTCTGTCCACCTCACTTCCTGCTCTTGTGTTTTCCCGCTTGTTTGATTATTTGCTCCAACCTTAATCACCTCCCTCTTGTACATTTATGTATTATAAATTTATATTTTATGCCAGAATATGGATTTACTTTGGATTTCTGGTATTTGGATTTTTGCTTGTGCCTTTTTGGATCTGTTCGCCTAGCGTTTGGAGTGTTTTTTACACTTGCCTGCTTCTTCACAGCGTAAGGCTGTTTACCCTTCATTTATTTATTAATAAACACCAAAGACTGCTCTGCCTTGTGTATAACCTGCGTCCGAATCCCTGCTTTACCTCCTCCCTGCTTGACGTAACATGACAATATAAATCCCATGACTGTCTATTACTACTGTTTGTGAATTCTAAAACATTTAACTTTTCACATGAAATTGTTTATAAGATGCAGTAGCACTTTTTTTATATTAAACTTTACTGCTAACAAGATACATGATCAACAAAAATCTTTAACATGTATTTTGTAAATTGTATTTGGAAGATGTGAATGCAGACACTCTTTAGAAGCCACCGCTCTGATCTCTTATTGTGATTTTGAAATGAAAGTAGTTCATTTTTGTTGACAGAGCAGCCCTCATAGATATATTATAACAGAGCTGGTATGGCTTCTTTGTCCGAATCACTGCGATGTCTTCAGGAACCATTCAAGTGCAGCCAAGATAAGGAGTGATACTAGCCGGCACAATCTAATTACTGCTGTTATTTTAAGAAATGTATTTTAAAATGCATTCAGGTCCTCTGAAAAATCAAATGAGCATCCACTTGTTGTTTTCTAATGCAGTTTTTTCTAGTGCATATTTTGCATGTTTCATGTTTTCATGTTGTAATTCACTGAGTAAACCCTATTCAGAATACGTATGTGTTTGCAATGTTAATTAAGCTGTTTTGTACTCTTCCACTACTTACCCTTTCCTCCTGGCACCGTCCACAGCTATTAGTAGTGGACTTCTTTTGGATCTTGGGGTGTCTGGGTTCTCTAACTGAGAAGGTGCTGACAGGTTTTCTGTAGACTTTTTTGCTGTGGCTTGTGATAAAAAAAAAGAAATCAAGAATCAAATAATAAAATCAGCGTATTTCCTACACTACTTCACCACCAAACATATTATTTCCGGACTCTTTTTGGTCTGGCTTTAAACAGCTTTAAAGATTTCAGAACATTAGGGGTGAAACTCACTGGGGGGGCTACTCATGATTGTCTGTTTGATCACGTCACTGCTCGGCACTCCCTGCTCAAAGCGCTTGGACCGCTCCTCCAGAAACCACTCTCCTGTTACCACCTTCAGCTCCCTGCAAACACATCTGCATTTTACTTGGATTACAATGTTTCAACATTCATCAAGTGTTTAAAAAAATCCACCCAAACTCTATCCAACAAGAACCAGTGAGTTATTTTGTGATGACAGGGTTTTGGCAGGCTTCATAAAGTTACAATTAAGGCCTGTTTTATATCACATACTCATATGAAAGATATCAATGAAAACCAGTAGGGATGATAAGGCATATAGTTATTTACCATGTCCATGAAGGTAATGACATCACATTAGTATCAGTACCTTCAAGCTGTATATAACAAATCCTGATAATATTGATCATTAAACATAATGAACGGATGGATTAATCAGCTGGAAAAATACCCAATGGAAAGAAATGTACTGGGGGATTACAGTGTTTGCTGTAATCACACAAAACATTTCAAAAAAATATTAAAAATAATAATATTAATATACACAAAAATATTCCAGTAAATATAAATGAAATTTAACACATTTTAATAACTACTATGGCATTTTAGGGAAACTCTAAACATATGTTTAAAGACTTTTAAAGACCTGCAGATATCCGGGATGAAAAGTGATTTGTGCAACCTGCACTTTTTCTCCTTCCGATTTTTCTGCTTGTGTTTCAGTTGGTGGTTTTCTGCATGACAACTTTAGCTGTGGGCTACATGTGTAGGTGGAGAGAGCAAGAGTTGAGAACACTTTCTTACACTTATTCGAAAACAACATCTTGTGGCCACAGTGTGATTATTCAGGCGACGGTGATGGAGAACTTGATATCACTCCTAATATTTTGTGCAAAGTGATAGAAGAAAACCCTCCCCCCTGCTAAGTGGATTCTGAAGAACAGACACCAAACCCTGATGTTTCCTAGTAAGAATTTCATTGCTTCCAAATAGTTACATTGTAGCAGAGCTATAAATATCTCACATAACTTCTTTGTATTCGATATATAAACCATGCCTTGAGGGCAGGCCAAGGCTCCAGCAAGATTTGTCTTTCTTAATATTTCTAATAACACTTCTTTACACAAACAAGTTGACATTTACATTAACTACATTTTAGTATTATGTTTTAAATGTATCAAAATGGAAGAATAAACATCTAAATCAACATATTAAAATGCAGTGATGATGTAGCAGCTAAAACTTGACAAACCTGAACACTAGCTAAAACCTACAAAGGCTGGACAAACCACAAATAAAGATTGTTTCCACGAACTTGCACAGATTTTGGTCTAGAAGAAGCATAAACCGACTGAGTAAATTACACTAGACGACACAACAGACGACTGGTCAGTAACAACGGCTGCTATACAACTAAACACGGCAAATTCCACCAGACCGCCAACTGTTGAGTGTTATTATACCAAAACAAATATGGACGGGAACCAGCAGCTTGCACTGTTTATATTCAGTGAAGTTTCTGCAGAAGAGGCCAAAAGAGGAGAAAAAAGGCTCAGAGTTTGGGTGAGATTCTGGATAGAGAGGGACGTTGGAGTCTACAGCCTACAGAGGAAACTAGAGGTCAGTGAGCTTTGTAAACAGGGCTAACTTCAGGGAAAACTGTTTATTTACCTGCATGTCTCCCTCAGGCGACACACAAGTGACATTATCGGACGCTACACATGTTTTTAAAAATCTTTATGCGAATGACTGAAGGCTCTTTACACTTATAAAACACTATTTTATCTTGTCTGCTGACTGTCAACACCAGCTGACCGACACTGGAACAGACCCAGTCCAGCTTGGTCCTATCAGTCGCTAAGACCAAATCATTTTCATAAACTGCTCAATAGTCATAATGTGTGTTGAGTAGCAGGAAAAGCACAGGTGATGGCTCAGTCCCAGTAAGCCATGACAGTGAGCCAGCATGAAAAATACCAGCACCTTGGAACCAGCTCACATAAATGGGATGCTGTGGTTTTTAATGTTATCAATCACCTGTGCTTTCCCTGCTGTGACGAGCCAGGTTTTTAATGCTTTAGTGTTTCGTGTTTGGGTGGATTATTTTTTTAAGCCTTGTAGAAGATCACAGCACTGAAACACCTGAGGCCCCCACAGACAAATGGAGACATGCGTGGTGTCATTAACCATCTAAGCCAAACCAGGCATCACACTTACGAGATCTTGGCACAAACATTACACTTCCACTGGTGTGTGTTGGGAGCTTTCACGCGGCAGTCGCTGCAGACGCGCAGCTGACACTCCTTGCAGAGATCTCCTCGGTCGAAGATCAGGCCCAAAGTCTTCAGGCAGCGAGCGCACTGTCGTTCCCCCAGCTCCTGGGGCCGACGGGAACCTTTTCGTTTGATCTCCAGCAGCTCATTCTTTAGCTTCCTATTGCACAGAAAGAGAAGAACATGAAGGGATATTAAGAATACTCTGAGCGAGATGGACTTGAGTACAAAAGGTGAAACTGAAGTCCTCACCGTATCCTCTTCTCCTCTCGTTTCCTTAATTTCTCATCTTTCTGCAGCACCTTCAGGATCATATCTCTTTCATGTTCCAGTAGAAAGGAGAGGTTCAGATCCTCCCCGTCCTGCTCCATTGGTCCCTCAGTCTATAGTCAGCCAATGAAATCAGCCAAGCAATGTTGCATGGAGGAAGTCATAAAGAACTACATTACGCTGCAAAGTGCTCCTCTTTCTGAATGGGTTGGTGTTCTTTTAGCCCTGGCATAGTCTGAACTTCCTGGTGTCCCTCCAGCGTTTCCTCCTCTAATCTTCTGTTTCTAGTGAAAGCTGGCAAGAGGTGACCACTCTCAGGAAACCTAGACGAGGTCAAACAGACACAAGGGAAGGTCAGTAAAATATGGCTGACATTAATGACCTAGAAAAAATAGGGTTGGCTGTTAAAGCCCTGGTTAACGTGCCAGTGTAGAATGCATTAATTAAAATAAAACAATGATTTTTAGGATTACAAGGGGAAGCATTTGAGAGCTCCACAGCACCGTAACAACCTTCCAATTAGGCTCCAAGCCTGACATTCAGTGCACAAGACTCACATTTCTCAGCTTCTATTAGCAAAGCTCCATCTTTCCCTTAAATTCATGACAAGACTAATTTTCTGCACACCTGCATGCCAATCCACACAGCCACACAATATTCATTGGGCAGAGGCTTTTGTACAAAGATGTCATCCCAAGTCAGTCTGTCAGTCCACCACTTTGGTCCAGACCAAAATAGCTCAACAACTGTTGGATGGATTGCCATACAATGTGGTCCAGATATTCATGGTGTCCAGATGATGAATTGCAATAATTCTGATTAGCCCTTAAATTTTCATCTAGAGGCATCATCAACTCATAATTTAAATTTGTCTAACACTTTAGTTCATAGGTGTCGTTTACACTTGGGATGCTGGGGATATGTCCCCACCACTATTTGAAATGGCTGATTTTGCCCCCATCACTTTTTAAAAGTACAAATTGTTAGAAATGTTCTGTAAAGTAGCTTGCACCAAGAAATGAAAATATTTGAAACAGAAAGGTTTATTTGCAAATTAAGAAAACATGCAATGCAAATTAAAATATAGAAGAAACAAATGTGCATTGTCCAAAAAAAGTAACTTAAACAAAAAAAAAACCCTACTGATTCTAAAATCACCCAAAATGTTCATGCGCCAATCAGCAACTTTAACAAATTCTTAACAGTTTCTTCTTGTCCAAGTTTTGTGTTCTTCCCATGTGAACATGACAAACAGCAACACAGTTGAGTTAGGTTTTTGACATCTTTTTCTCTAACATTAAAAGGGTATGCAGCATCTATTTAAACATAGGGTTGATTTATTATCTTTAGCTAACTTTGTTAACGTTATTCCTTAAGTCTTTTCTATTTTGTCATATTTTAGGGCAGTGATTTTGGATAAACTGAACACATGCACTGGTGCTTTCTGTACAGTAGATGTGGTTTTGGCGTTGTTCGATTGACATGGTGTTACAGGTGTGGATGTGATGGATGACTTTTATGAGTATTTCCAGACTGTCGCCTCTTTAGCCTACACTATGCCCTTTTGATGTGCTGTTATGCAATATTTTTTCCGACCTGTAGTAACTCTGACCTCATACTGGTCCCCCGTTATATTTCATAAAATTGCATATACTGAAGATCACTTTTCAACACAAAGTGACGCCCTTGCTTTAGTTTATGATGCAATCCTTGGTGAACTACTTACAATCCCATCAGGCTAAGGTGTAATATGTGTTTAGTGCTAATTAGCGAATTAGTTCAGTGTGTTAACACGAACATTGTAAACATTTCCTGCTAAACATCAGTATGTTAGCATGTTACACGCTGACATTAGCATTTAGCTCAAAGCACTAATGTGCCTCACAGAGCTAGCATGGCTGTAGACTCTTATGCTGCTAAAAAACTTACTATGACAGGAGGAGCCAGGGATTGAACCCCCAACCCTACGATTAATGGCTCTGCCACATGAGGCATGACCACCTTGATTATGATAAATGGTCCACAGGGAACAATGTCAAGCAGTGGAATTGTCACACCTAGCTGTACTGTCGAAATGCTAAGTGGATATGATTTCCTCTGATGTTATTGCTACTGTGATTTGAATGCTCTACATGAACACACACACAGAGACAATATTCTCTATCCAACTGCAGTGCCTGATCAAGTAAACTGCAAGTGAATAACCTGATTTGCACAAAAATTGCTTTCCACCCTGTCAATAAAACCAAGGATGAAGATCAGAAACTAGGAGAGGAACAAAATTCTGTCAGTGGTTGTGAAAATTAAGTTGGGAAATAAAAATTGAATGGAGTGGAGGGATCTGCATAAGCCCACACAAGCCTCCTTCAGTCCTTATTCATTACCGTCTCTTTCATCCTCAGTCTTTCTTCTCTCGCCCCATCCCTTCACTTTACATGAATTAGCACTAATGAACTGAGAGACATCATCTCAGCTTCATTTGTACACAGGCACATCATGACATCAGTGATTATAGCATTTTAAGTTGAACTGCAGGTGCATAGTAGCCAAAGAAGAGATTTTTATTCACCTTTAAGATGTGAGGTGGGGATTTAATAGCTGAAATAATGATGATTTACAGATACCTTTGCATTTAAAATATTCAAACTGCTCAATACAGACATGTAGGCACTAAACAAAATGTCAAAGTCATTACAATTCATCCTGTGGTCAACATGGTTGTCTGTACCAAATTTCATGGCAATCCATCCAATAGTTGTCAACATTTCACTCAAAACCACAAATGTCAATTTCAGTGTGGCGCTAGAATAAAATTTGGTGCAAATCCATCCATACATGTTTACAACTTTAACAGAATATGTGTCAGCTTTGACCTGTTGGTAGTGCTAGATGAAATGTCAGAGGATTACCAAAGTAGGCAGGGGACATCCTCTGGGGATCATGAATGTCTGTTTCAAATTCATGGCAAACCACCCAGATAGCAGACCAACACTGAATCAACATTACCTTGCTATATGGGCATCCATTAGCACAAATGCAACCTCAAAAAAAAAAAATAAAAACACCATAAAGACTATAAAAAAATTATAAACTTCCTGTAGACTTTATTGCAGGACTATTTTATTAGACTGTGTTAGTTTTAGCTAGGTGTGCCTAAAAACTCATAACTGAGTGCATGTAAAGCAAGAATGCCAAAATGCCGATTATAACAACACAGAGAATTGAGGCAGCCAAGCAACTATGTTATATGATGCTCTTGACGTACAGAGCACACATGACAAATATTTGGTCAACAAGGCCAAACTAATATTTATCTGAGCCTCTATCATATTATAGTCATTCTGTGAGAACAAAACACTGTCTCAGAGTTTGAACTGTGTGCTGCAGTAGGCGTGGTGTCCTGACGCAGCCCTCCCTGAGTACACACAGCACACATTCCTGCTGCCGCTCTCTCTGTCCTGGGTGAACATGAGTAGAGGAAATGCACTTACTTCTCAGCTCGGCACTAATAACGTAGCTCCAAGGAAAGCACTGTGACTCATTGCCTTCTCAGTACAGTGTGGGGAAGGTCTTTATCTTTTCCACCATTCACAATTCATGTGGTTCAAACATATAATGGATAATTTGTCACTGAGTCTGTGTTCTACCGGGGACATCTGGCCACAAGGCCACATTGTGGTCTGCTTGGTGTTTTGTAACTCTGTGACATTTTACCACCAATAAGTCTGGTGTTTCCTGCAGGTGGCCGGGCTTACAGACAGCAGAATCAATCTGCCAATTAAAGACCACAGGTGTGCCGGGAGCAGCTGGCCTCCAGTTGGCAGAAAAGCAAAGTAGACATGGATGAGAAATGAACATGGAATAAACATAATATACAGTCATTACTGAACATTCAGCGGGTGGACAGAGGAACACAAAAATGACTTTGAAGTTATAAACCAAGGTCTCATGATGCCTTCCGAACAGCTTCAGTCCTTCATTACCTCTATCTCATCACAGAGCTCACTCTCAGATTTTAGATAATCTTGGCCTTGTCACGCTATAAGTATCTTGGTATTTGGATGGACGATAAGTTAGCTTTCACAAACATGTACAAATACTGTAGATATGTTTATAAAGAAACTCAGGCCAAACAAGCTTTTTATTTTCACAAGTCCTGTTTCCCCTCTGAAGCTAAAAAGAAACTTGTTTAAGCCAACTTTTTATCTGTGATTGACTATGGGGATCTGTTGTACACGCATGGGGCATCATCTCTACTAGGAAAACTATATTCTGCCTAACATGCAGCATTGCGCTTTATCACACGTACCAGATCGTCCACTCATCATTGTGGTTAATACAAAATGGTTGAATGGCCTTCTCTAGCTACACATAGGCAGTTACATTTGTGTGTTTTATCTAAAAGACAATCCTCTGCATATTACCCAGTTACTTGTAGCCTCCTTAACTTTGCGGTCAGTAGTTACCAAACATGGTCTAGCAGGCTACTGCTTTTAAAACTTAGGAAATACTGCTTTTAAAACTTAGGAAATACTGCTTTTAAAACTTAGGAAATACTGCTTTTAAAACTTAGGAAATACTGTTTTTTCATATTGTGCACACTCAACAAGGAACTCCTTACAAATGATTCTCCAGTTATAGAAGCACTTAGGGAGTTCAACACTCTGGACAGTAGATGTTTCCCATAGGCTGGATTCTTTAAGTGTATGTATAGCTGTCTTGGAAGAAGGTTTAACGTATTGTATTGTCATATGTGTGTCAATGTAATATGTTAAATAAAGGTTAAATAAATAAAATAAAATCTCAGTCCTAGACTGTTTGTAGTTCAATACTGGACATTTCTACTAGAAGGAAACCGTTCAACTGTACATATTTTTGTGGGGAAAACAGTGTAAGATGATGACTCATTTTATTTGATTACACTCTGACAGGGTCCGAATTTGTGTTTTATACAGCAGGTTGTTTGACTTTGGATGAAGCACTCTGCAAACAACAGCCCTGTTAGAATCAGCAGCTCAGTAAGGTGAGGCTTTAAAGCATATGTCTGGTGATATTTTATATATTTCTCATAACAGCAAGTCAACAAATCCCCAGTAAAGATCAAAACCAACAATTCATTGTCTGTGTAATAGCCTGACTTATCTTATTTCTCTCCATTGTCAGTCCCACATACAGACCTGCTGCTGCAAATACTCTCTAGAGCACTGAGTCTGATAGCAGAAAATAATCCCCCACAAATGCATTATTTACTCCTGTTTGAGTTACTTTTACTAAAAAATGCAGTGCCCAGCTGCTTAAGGAAGTTACTGAGCCTTTAAAAAAACTACATTTATACACATTTTTAAAGATTTATATATCCAGTACTAACCAAAGGGATTCGAGCTTAGATCTATTTGTTTATAATATATATATATATATACACTTTACTCTCATTCACAGCGGTAATTAACACCTCTATGATCATTTTAAGGCTTTTACATTATTACAGTTTACTTCAGCATCTCAACATAACATTAGAAAGTTTCCCCCTCCAGCCAAATTGTTTTGCTCATCAGTACTCCTGTGATTTAAAAAACAAACATCTGTCCTCTCCAGGTGTTTACTGTTTCTGTTGCCTTGCAATCATAATATAATACAATATGATGCAAGTAAAAGCAATGATCGTTTTAAAGATGGAATATGCTGCTAACTGGAAATCTGCGCTCAAAAACTCAAAATCTTTGCAAATATGATTTGGTTACTTGAAAATTAAGTTACAGTACCCACCCACATTCATACCTCTCTCTGTTTCATTCTTCATTCCCAAATGTTATTCTGGTGTTAAGAAAATAGGAGAAACATTTTCTCCATACATAGGAGATGATGGGGGGGAAACATCCATCATAAACTAGATTCAGCACAACAAAGTCATTTAAGATAGACTGAAGGCTGGGCAATATAGATGATATCATAAACAATACTTTTCAATATTTATTTATTTATATTTACCACAGTGTGGCAAATTGATGCAAAATCCCACACAAAGATTATTAAACTCATAAAAAAATAGGTCCATTTAGTAGATAATCTATATATTATATGCTGAGCTTTTTATGACATCACATGATCTTCATCAGCAAATCAGTTTTCTGAACGAGAAGTGCTCAGAAAAAAAAAATTTGAACGCTTCTTCATTTAACGATGTACTAACTAATTACTCAAAATAAACAATTAAGAGATTGAGACTGAAAAACGTTTCGATTCTTTTGATTGGTGGACCCTTACGTACTAAAGAAATATAAATATTTGAGGAAGTGACACAAAATTGAGGGAGTCACCAGTTTTTCTTCATATATCTTGTTTACCAAACATTATTACATCTGAATGAATTATACTTTGATGCTCATGGCTTCTATAAAATGAACTGAATGACTGAATTGTGGAGAATTTAACCAATGTAATGATGTGTAGCATGTTCACCTTGACTATTTGTATGCACGCTCTAAGCAGCACACAACTAGCTCGAGCAGGCGACCCGGTGGGCTTTAAGAGGATACGTCCGGTATGTGTTCGATATGACGGGAATACTTTGATTTCAAAATGCTCCCTATTTTTGAGGATCTTATTGCCATTACTACACTAAAAACGTGGTGTAACAGTAGCACAAACAGAAAAGAGTCATGAAGTCAGTCAACTGACTCAGAACTGATGTCATTTGCTCTACCCAGATTTTGGTCACCATCCCTTTGATGTCTGCCTGTCCCTGTGTTTGTGTTGAGGTAAAGATGTCACAGCAGTTTCATCGCTATGATAATGACTTAAGAATCTCTCCTACATTAAGTGGGTACTATCTGCACTGGAAAATGAAATTGAGAAAAGTACCTGGTAACAAAGCAAGTTGAGCCGAGCTTTACCATGCAGTATAAATGAGGCTTATACCCCATGTCGGCCCTGTGATTGTCTGGCGACCTGTCCTGTCAGCCTCTCACCTCCCCTCTAAAGGTTAAGCAGGTATACCTAAAGGACGAACTGATGAATTTTGCTGTAGTTCTCATACATACAACTGTGCATTTTCCCCCTGACATCACTTTCTCTTTCAACGCGTTCTGCTCAGCTCATATTTCTCCCTCTTGTTCACTTCTGAACTTCAGTAGGATCTCAATAGCAGGGCAGCAATAATCAAACCGGTGCAGAAGCTTTGAATGTATCACACACACATTTCACTCTGCGTAAATGCGGTTACAAAACCTTTCTGCGATAGAGTCAAAGTGGGATGAATGAGGTCGAGAGAACATTATATGGTGTGAGCTGTATTTCTGCAGAAATGTGGGTCACCCCCCCGTCCTCTCCAAACTGAAAGTTCATCCAGCTTCTACATCAGTTTTAGCCCCGTTATTTCAGTAAGGAGCATCTTTGACTCCAAAGATCTTTTTTTGCCTCAAAGAAAGTAAATAAACCGTACAATAGCCCCTTCACCTTGTATCAGCAGATTCTTAATCTCTGGGAGGCTGAAGTTTTTCCACATAATTTCCCCAGGCGCTTAATTTTCTAGCATGTACTCTTCCACATAATGTTGACAGAGGTGACTACAGTGTGAAGAGCAGCATGTACAGACCATTAATAAATTATACAACGTGCCAGGTCAATGTAACAGACAGATGCACGAGTCTGTTAACCCTTTTTCTGTCTAGATGATTTTCTTTAGGTTGAAAGTCGATGAGACGTCCAATCATTAATGCACTTAAGGCTCAGCTCTGCTATTTTGTTTTAATGTATATCCCGTAGATCTCCCTGTGGTAATTCACAGGATGCTGCACGTCTTCCTCCTGAATCATTAACATGACACAGATGGCAGTAGACAGTGATGATGAGTGGCAGAGAGCGTCTCTGGTGACCATTAAACAGCAGGTCACTTCACCTCTGCCAGAGATCTTCTTCTGCAGGCTGCAGCGACAGCCATCACTTTAATATGCTTTAATGTGGTCCACACACACACATTAAGTGTAGAAAACATTAATTATTTACCAACAAAATTCAATAATGACACACTTCACAGCTGCTTACATCGGTGACATGGTGCACAAACTAGAGAATAGAGCATAAAGTATACTGATACTGCATCTCCGTTTTGGTATGTTTTGCTTAAACAAGTACTGAAAGGTCTAGGCACTGTATCATTCCTCATCTATTTAATCACCTCCCAACATCTGTGCGCATGCCAAGATGAACTGATCCTACCAACGAGTCTGTGTAGCCAAAATCCGATGAAGCTTTTTCTCATTACTGCTCCATTGTTGTTCATAGAGAGGAAGTAAGTTCCATTGTCACTGCACATTATTTTTGGCCATTACAGTTGTCTGATGACTTGAACACTTGCAAGTTGAAAACATGGGAATCTTACCCATTTCTACCATCAATCTGTCACGGCTGCTGCAAGTCACAGGCCTTTTCTATCTAAACATTGTGTTAGTGATGAACAAATAGAGAACACATGTAAATAGAAATATGTTTTGACTGTTAAAATCTTATTTTATTTGGTTAAACTTGCATTAAATGATGTGTTATGTTAAGTTGATATGGCGAACATGTCAGCAAACAGATGTTTCATCCAGCGGACATGCAGAACCATTAGTATTATTTGGAGTCGTGTTTCTGTTCACCTGATGAATGTATGTCCTACATTCTCTCTCTTTTAGCTCTGGTTTTTCTCTCTACCAGCTGCGGAGGAAAATATCTGTCTCTTCAGCTGCTAAATGTGCCACTATGTTAACCAGCTAGTACTGTACAATGGGTTTATTAAAATAACAGCAGCCTGCTGCTCGAACAGTGTTGATGAGAATGATCCAAAAAGCAGAACAAAGAGCCACTAGATGCTAAAAACGTCAGTAGAGCTGAGGAAACAAGTGACAGCTTTCACATTGCACATTGTCATTTGATCATTTGTTAATATATAAATATTGATTAGTGTAGCTTTAATATTTTATCACTTAGCTTGAATGTTGAAATTAGTTATTAGGAAGTTATGTTTTCAGTGCCGACAAGAAAATCCACTGGCCTGATTTCCATGAAACTTGGTGGAAGGGTGAAGGATGGGCCAAGGCAGAATCCATAACTTTTTGGAGCGGATCCAAATCACAAGGCACAAAAAATATTTTCACTTCTGTTAACTTTGCGATATGATTCAACTGTAACAAGTCTATGGCAAAATTATGTTTTTTGTTCAGCACGTTATTACAACCCGTACTTACGTTTATTATGGTAGCGACCTCTAGTGGCCCTAACCAAGTAGTTTTGTTGCCTAAACCTAAACAAACTGCGACCGTTTCATGTTAACCACGTGTTAAACGTCATGTGACTTACATTACGTGACTTGCGTAACCTAGTTAAGGCCTGTCCCTGGACTGCAACAGGAAACCCTCATATGTGTAATTTTGGGAGGCATTGATAAACAACTTATTTTGTCATTTAGCTTGAAGGACTTGTTGCATAGAAGACCTTGGTGAAGGTCTGTGCTCTCCGAGGGCCCTTCCAGTTATGTATTGCATTTGTATTACATCCTTAATAAGCACCGAAAATCTTCAAAGATATACCAGAAGGCCATGCATGCATTAACTGATGTGAAAATAATGATTTATATGGAAATGCTCTGTTTTTGTATAGCGCCTTTCTAGTCTTTGTGACCACTCAAAGCGCTTTTACACTACATCACAGCATTCACCATTCACTCACATTCATACACTGGTGGAATAGCCACCAGGGGCAATTCAGGGTTCAGTATCTTGCCCAACTACTTTGTTGATGTACTGCTATTTTTTTGATTGTAATCTTTTTTTTTCAAAGATAAATCTCAGCACAATTACTGTAGGTTTTTTCAATGTCTGAACATGAATTCTTTTGGAGAAAAGCAACCCCTGCTTGTCCATTGCCTTCAGTGAAAAGGGGAATCACACAAGACAGCAGAACAAACTGGACTTTAAAGCCAGACAGGGTGCTAAATTGCCTAACTCTTTTATTCAAGGAGTAATTCCAGTGGGAAACATCACGACAATGACAGATGACAGATGACCAATGCACAGCAATGCTCGGAGCACATATAGTTCAATTGATTTTATAAGTAAGAGGCCGCGATGAAGCACAAAGCTCTTGAGATAGATTTCTGCCCATAAAACCCAGAGAGTCGGGGCAATGAAATTTACCAGTAGTGAGTCTACAGTGAGCACACAGTATCTTTTTTACAACGCTGCGAGTGCTGTGCAGATTCTGACAAAGATACATATGGATGTTGTATCTCAAAATGGTTTCCAGCTCACTCCGCTTATCTCAGCTTAAAGGAAATTAAGCAAATAAGATGTATCCCGCTATCTCAGCTGTATATCTCCCTGCATGTAATTCACTTCCTGAGATCGGATGTGGAGCTGTTTTCACAGCCAGGTGAAATCAATAGGTTGCCATCGTCTTCACAGAAAGGTCTAGAAGAAATCTGGAGTGCTGGATGAGACCGAGAAGAGTTGGATAGGTTTGGGCGAGGAGGAGACGGCACATTCAATGATACATGACGTGTTTGTCCGAGTGGAAAGTATCCCTTCCTGTGTGTTCTTTTCATTTAAGTGGTGACCTCTCTCTCTGTCTCCCTTACTCTTTCTCTTGCCTTTGTCGCTGTCTGACTCACACACACACACACACACACACACACACACACACACACACACACACCTCAGGGCAGATAACAAATCCGAACCACTGCAGTGCACTAATGACCTTCTCTCTCAGCCCAGAGACCTGTCAGCCACACTGTCCGTGTCACTGCCAATCATGCGAGGCTCTATCTGCAGACATTCCCGTCACTAGTCTTCATCCCCTTCATCCTTCAGTGCCTCTGCTGAAACACAGCCCATCAAGGTTTGCCAATCAGAATCCAATTTGAAACCTTAATTACTTGGTTGGCTCAAAGGTAATGAAGCAGCATTAGACACCAATTGGAATAACTCACCTCCGTCAAAGCCTGACTAGCATTCTGTCCTCGCCAGATTTGGCCTTTCTGGCTCTGATTATGAGTCCACAGGGAGGGTGGAGATGTCAAATTGCTGCTGAAAGAAAGATCCACCAGAACAGCAGCCAATGCTTTGATCTAATCTCTAAGCTGGCTGTCTACAAATTTTCATGCTTGGACTGGAGGATGAGTGTTAGCACAGGAGAGACGGACAACTTTGTGAAGGTTGGCGTATGCTTGAGACAAGCTAGTTCATGTGTCTGAAAGGCAAAAGTGTTTATAACACTGAAAGCCGGGTTGAAGCTGTCATAGAGAGGGGTGAGATACAATCACCGCACACACTTTCTGACAGTCTCTGCTGAAAGCATTCATGGTGTTGCGCCAGACACAAAAACTGACAGAAGTTGTTGCATGGAGAATAAAAAAATAAGAGCTAGAGTCCTGCTTACTTTCTCACCTCCATACACCTGGACAAGCACTGCATGAAGTGGGAGCAATTGCTGGATTAACAAAAATTCTGCCCTGGCACTGTAGCCACACCAGCCCACATTACCACGCATCCCCACTCACGAACACACATTCACTAATTAGGCTACATTTGTGTACTGGTGGTGAAATAATATAAGCAGTAGGCCAACCACATGTAACAGATCTGTAACTTTTAATGTATGTGACAGGGACACAATGCTCCATAGTTTTTAAAAAGCACACGTTTAACAAATTTACAACTAGGGCTAAAGTTAAAAATTAAAAAATGGCTGTCCATCTGAGTATGTTGTAGAGTCTGTGTGCTCTCTGTCTGTTTGTCTGCAGTTCCTGTCTTTCTCTACTGCAGAGAGAGTTAATTACAAACCGAACATTTGTGTGTCACTGTTTTCTTCCTACCTCTACCACACTCCTCCCTGTCTCTGCTAGGCCTACAGTAGCATCCTTCCTCACGGCACTGGTACTACGGGACCAGGGGTCTGTGACTGTACTGATTCCAGCTACATCCTAGTTCATGAAAGCAGTATAGGATGTAAACATCGCAGGAAAATGTTTTCTCACACACTGCTCTCAACATTGGAATACACATGAATAAAAACAAGTAAGTCTGTTAGATGGCAGAACTAGAAAGGATTATGGTTTTCTGTACTGACAAAAGTAACTTTACTGACAATCAGATTACGTTGCACTCTCTCTGATGAGGTGTTTAAGTAACCTACTTGAGTTTGTCCATCTCAGGACCAGGCTGGCTTTATATTTTGTCTTCTTCTTTTCTTGTTATTATTATTAGGCATAGGCCATAAGTAATAAAACCTCATCTGATGCACCGTCGTCTAGGGCTGTGCCATATGACGAAGGCTGATGAGCCACACAACACTATCCACCAGTGGCAGCCGTGAGGTGCGTGTCAGTCAGATAACCTTAAATTACTTGCCCACGGATATACAGCTTACTTTATAGTTCGCCAAGACATGCTGTTGATGTTAGCTGTAACAGCAGGAGAGCTGCGAGTGTTGCTGTCTGGAGCTGCTGAGCTGACTCTGGGACCGTCTCGTCCTCTCGTGATAGCTTAGCAGCAGCAAGTAACGTTAGCGTCAATTTGCTAATCCATAACCTAGCTAACATTAGTTACATAACTTGCTGTGTCATTGTTTAACGTTACTCTATCATGGTAACGTTAACCTATTTGTTATGGTGTTGGATTTCTCCCTTCTAAGTTTTCACTTACCCCACCTTTATAATGCAGAGAAATATCCTGAGTTCCAGTTGGAAATGCCATATTTCATTGTATTTACAAAAAATCTTCTATATCGGGATATATTGTTATTGGGATATGAAATGACCTACATCGGGATATGAATTTTTTGCCATATAGCACAAAACTACCGTTGTCCTGTAAAAACAATGTACTTATTCAGCATTTCCCACAGACTGAGAGTAGGCTATATTTCAGGTTATTTCTCATTTAACCTTTTTAATGCTACTTACATACTTCTCCACCTTTATTTTAGAGTTTACTCACTAGTCTACTTGAATCTGACTTTCTCCATCACCAGTAGGCTATATTTTATGAAGTGGCCGAAATGACACAACACACGTCATTTCCACCCACGTTTCCGTTTTCAACCGCATGTGCACAGAGGAGGCTTTTTAATGAGGATGATCGAAACTGAAACTAACGTTGTACCCAGTTACAACTGCACCAGTGTGTTCACTGTTGTTTTACCTGGTCCGTGCTTGTAAAATATCCACGTGTCTGCGTCTTATAACGTAATAGATAGCATCTCTCTCAGTGTTGCTTAATGCTTAAATGGGTTGCCAGATATGCTTGGGCGGCTGTTAATGTACCTGAGCTGCCCGCCCAAGTAAAGCCTATGTGTGGGAAAGTGATATTATTATCAACCTGACCGGACCTCCCCAAAATAAATGCCCCTCTGGCATTTGCCAGAATTGCCAGATGGCCAATCCCCCGGGATGCAAGGCGTCACTATGCTTCAACTTTAGTGCTTGTCAGATAGTTTAATAGCATCTGAAACCTCCTACGAAGAGTTTACATGCAAAACATGTCATGAGTTCATGAATTCTGATGCATTGATATAGGTTAAACTTGCACCAGTATAGAAAATTATTAAAATTAGCTCCATTTCAACCACCTATGGCATAAACAATATACTGTAGGGGCCTTATTTTTCTGCATTTAGCTAGTAAGTTTAATTTTAATACTTGTGTATTAAAACTTATGTACATTTTCCTAATACTAATACACTTGCATACTTTTACCTATCTAACATATTCAATGCAGAACTATTACTAGTAATTGTAATTGTATTGTAATATATTTTTTAAATTACAGTATTGCTACTTTTACTTTAGTAAATTATCTCACTACTTCCTCTGCCAGAGTTGTTTTACAAGCCTCTGTGTTTTACCACCACCATTGTTTAAAGAAATTCCTGCCCAACCATGACTAACATTTAAAATACTGCCCTTACAGCCACGAAGCACATGTGTCACAGCCACTGTAACATAACAACTTTCAGTGGAGCCGTCATCAGTAATGACCTATCAAGCCTGCAGGCCTCCACAGCTTCCTGCAGGACCCAATGGACCGGAAAATAGGAAAAACAAACCAACAGAGTTAGTGCCACCAAAAACCTTATCCAGACCTCCCACCCCCATCAACTGTCCTCTCTTGTACTCCAAACACTCCTCCTTCCACTATCGGTTCGCCCGTTTTCACCTTGACTGAACTCTCCTGAATGATTCTTATCTAACCGCTGCTTATTGTCCTTGCATTGATAGGTTGTTTGTGTCAGTTCACCCGCTAATTAAGAGAAAAGGGCAGTGTGGGCTCAGGAAAAGGCTGCCACTCCTCCAAACAACACAGCCAGAGACGGAAAAACGATGATTGGTTTGGTTGGTTGTGTTGTGTTGCTGTGTGGGTGTGACTGCTGGAATAAAAGACTACCAGGAACAGAAAAGCAAATCTGGACTCTAAGGGGGAAAGGAACAAGACAGTTAAATCAGGTGCTCAGTTGTGACTGAATGCAGGTTAAGCCTTCTGACCTTTAAATCTTTGTTTTTCATCCACAGAGAACTCACAGCACATCTTAAAACAAACCTCGACGTGTAAGAATACAAAAAGCTCAAGACATAGTTCTCCTCCTCATAATGTTACAGATTAAGTTCAGAGCACTCGTATTGTGATCACTGTTACATAAAGTTAATATTTTCTGGAATACATTCAAAATTTTGACTGCTTTGGAAAACTGCTTTATTATTTAACGCTGTGTTATAAAATGTACCCATGTTAAAAATAACCTATTACATTAAAATGGCATCACCCAAAATAAAGATGCCTCAGATCATTTCCTACGCTGTGAAGTCTAATACCAGTGGAGGATGACAAACAAAAACACAATTTCCAGATTTTGCAGCCACAAGCGCCCCTCAAACAAACATCAAACAACGACCGATGTAGCTTAAATTCTGCCCAATTATAAAATTAAAATTAAAGTTGGGATTAGTGGCTGCCTGGCATAAGAATCTACAGGCTCCCTAGTGGCTCAGATTTAGTCACAGTGGTGTTTTGAACTGAATGCTAATGTCAGCATCATAACATGCCCCCAATGACAATGCAGGTATAATATTTACCCTGGTTTACCATCTGTTTACCATCACCATGTGGGGCAGCTGTGGTTCAGGAGATAGAGCGGGTTGCCCGTTAAATGGCAGTTCAATGTGCATGTCGAAGTGTCCTTACTGATTGATACTGAACCCCGAATTGCCCCTGGTGGCTATTCCACCGGTGTATGAAAGCGCTTTGGGTGGTCACAAAGACTAGAAAGGCACTATACAAATACAGAGCATTTACATCTTAGTTTTTTATGTTAGCATGCTAACATTTGCTTATAAGCACTAAACACAAAGTACAGTTGAGGCTGACGGGAATGTGGGCAGGGGCGTAGTCGGTTTACCAACAACTGCCCTCACAACTGCAAGATGGCCACTACAACAAATACTTTGTGATAATTGGATTAACTATAATTTTCTTTAGGCAATGTGCTCTAAAGTAACATGTGAAATGATCAGGATATCCTTCCTGCATTTGTTATTGAGGCCTTGTATAAAGGTTAAAATCCTTTTTAGCATCTTAAATATTAAAGTTGATATAATGTCAGATCAATTTGCTCTTATTTAAACTATATACACACAAAGTTTGTTTGTTGAACATTTTTGTTCCGTGTTCCCCTAGTGTTTTACTCCAGCCCTGCCTGTGGAGAATTTGGAAGTCTGTGCTAAAGTTTATGTCATGTGAGTTTTTCATGTCAGTAGTTGTCAAGATATTTCATCTGAATCATTGTTGTGGACTAATTGCCCACATTTCCATCCCTACATTCTAACTGTATGATTAAGGAGCATCCACAGTGCAGAGGATTCAGCCTCTCTACTGTAAACTGTGTCACGCATAAATAAAGTCCATGACACCAAAACCAACTGCTCCCTCGATAACATCACTACCTCTTTGTATAAAGGACCTGATCACATTAGAAAAGAAAAATCAAGTTGTAAAAAGTTATCTTCTTTAAATAACACAGACCTCTGACACAAATGAAGTACCCCGTTTATTCTCTCTTTGTTGCCATCGTGTTTCTGTTTGTACTGCAGCAAAAATCCACATAATTCAAATCTAATTCTGAATGCTTAACTACTTTAACTCCCCGCCTCCTCTCCTCCTCCGCCCCCACCTGCACCCTCAATAAATCAGTTTGTTTGTTTCTTAATGTGATTAATTACACACAAGAACTTCTGTGTGACAGGTGACAGAGACAAGCGACGACCCTCGCTCCCTCAGTCTTCAGTACAGTCAGCTCTCCCCATGTCTGCAGTGTGAAACAGGCCAATTTATTCTGCCAAAACTGAAACCAGCATGAAATGGTCCAGATTTGAAGCCGCAGTCTGCCGTCTACTCCACAGATCTGGCACTGTTGAGGCAAACGATAGAAACTGTGAGACGGTTCAAGTGCAGGCAGTCTGGTTGTTGGATAAACACACACTTTCAGCGCACAGTATCTGAAATCTCAAGTTGTACGGAATCAAATTAATAAATTTTACTCTCAGAAGACGTTCCCCTTGAATAGAAATGGGAGTCAAATCTTTAAGGAACTCTGTCAGAGATTATTCACAGATAAACCCAAGATGGAGGTGCACCTTTTAGAAACACTTTGCACAGCAAACCCCCTTTTGTTTTTCAGCCACATGTGTTGAAGATTTCCGTGTTGTTACTATGAGCACTTAAAGAACAAGAGATGAGAGGCTTTTTAGAGTGAGACTGGATCTCATTAACCCAGTTTTAGCCGTGGCCTCTGCTGCTTCTTCACAGGGAGAGAAAGAGACAATCAGGTTATAAACCTCTCCCTCTCCTTTCACCAACATGGCTGAATATTTCATAGCACTCATTGCTGCTTAACCGCTGCTTTCACTACAGGCTAATGGAAAGATGGAAATCCTCTGAAAATGCCTGTGTGTGTGTTCGGAGTGTAACAACTGAATAGCATGTGTGATTTAAAGATGAGTGGATGCTAACGGATTAGGATTTTTTTTAAAGATTAGCCTTGTGTCTGTTTAAACTGTATCCTGGATCCTTAGCATAGCTGGAACATCGAGGAGACAGATGCACAATGAGATTCAGTGTTTGGAGGACAGATGCTGGCTGAGCCTCCAGGACCGATCGATGAATATATAACTGTATTTAAGTACAAATTTGAGGCACTTGTACTTTCCTTGAGTCATTTCTTTTCATGCCACTTTCAATTCTACATCACATTTCAGAGGGAAATATTGTTCCTTTTACTTCACTAAAACTATCCAACTGCTGTAGTTACTAGTTACTTTACAAATTGCATAACAAAGACATGAGGAGCTCATAAAATATGTTTTGTTATAACAGTATTACTACAACAGTAAAATGCAGCTTTTACACAAATGCATGAGTAATAATAATCTAATGTAGTATAGTAAGTAAATAATAATAGTATAACACTCACAGGGGCCATTTTTCTGCATGAGTACTTTCACTTTTATTGCTTTAACTACATTTTCCACGTTTTTAGATACTTTTAATCCGTAAATGCAGGATTTTTACTTGTAATGTACAGCACGGTTTTAGTACTTAAGCGAAGCATCTGAATACTTCCTTCACCACTGCTCCTGGATTGATGTGTTTAAAAGAATGCATCTACAGAATCAAGTCAGAGAAGCAAGTAGAAGGATTCACTTGTCAGCCTTTTCCCACACTGACAGTGACAGTAGCCAGGCGTTTTGATCTCTAGTTTCACATTTCAGGGGAGTTTATTTGGTGAGGGTAGTGGTGATGAGTGAGTTTCATCTGGTCATGACATTCATTTAAATACAGCACTTGTAAAACAAAAAAACACATGTGCGCTCTCAGCATCCCACACATGCAAGGAAAATCCTGGCTAGGGGACAAAACAGCTGTATCTGTAAAATTAACGGCCCAAAGCAACCAATATCTGGAGCACAAAACCTTTTAACAGAAAGGGCATCCTGATCTGCATTTAAGCACAGCCAGAGACAATTACTGAACTCTCATGTGGGGAAAAGCGTCTGTTTAAAGTTCACAGATGCTTATGTGAACAACTGAATGCAAAACTATGAATGACTTCCAGGAGAGACAGTCAAAAATGTGGGCTGTTATCCTCATATTTAAACAATATTGCTCTTCCATCATTTTTATATTATGGCCGGTTTTTCAGTCCACCTTCCAATATGGCAGAACAGACAGAGAGATAAAAGCAAATACATAACTTCAGTGTCTCAGTGGTATGAACTAACAGTGAATAGAGACATTTCAATATGGACTTTGCTCTTTACAACAAATATGGGTGAGGTCGACTTACTGAAACCAATGATTAATGCTCCAGATTATGTGATTAAAATGTGCACTACATTTTAGTCATACACCCGTAGGTCTCCACCTACAATGACATCATGAAGTGGGTGACCTTCTACCTTGCAATAAAAAGAGCGCTTGACCTGCAGAAAAAAACATCGTGTGATGCTTTAATAGACGGTCAACATGGAGTGTCCTTAAATTGACAGATTGACATTTTGGAATCAGGAGACGGTTAGCTTAGCTTAGCATAAAGAGTTCAATAATATTGTCTCTATATGACTGTATCTTCACAAAATTCGCATTTCAATATATGAAACAGTTGTCGTATGTAAATTAATAAGTTACATTTGACCCAAAAGTACTTGAGAGCATTTTCACTGTCATTCTTACCATCTCACATATCATTATAATACTGTGTCATTTCATACTTATATCTGTGTCTATTGCAAACCTTCTCTTAATTACCCAAACAAAATATTCATAACTCTAGGTCCACTTACCGCTGTAGGTTTGTTGTTTATTATTGCATAACAGTGATGCGGGGACTCTAGTTTCAGGTGATTCTTTACACAAACAAAGCCGACCTTAATCTGTTCAAATATATTCATTGATTAAACACCTTGATGCGCACGACATGCTAACAATGAATCTAATTAATGTCCGGGTTTGATGTACACTCTGCTGTGTTGACTTTTCCACACAGCAGACCAACCTGCTCAAAATGCTGCTACTGGGAATTAATAAAATAATGATGTAAGAGTCCAGTCGGCCAATCACGCCCCACCGTCCCCCTTCAGAGCACCCACAGAGGCTTGTGTCCGAACAGTAGAGGGTTAGGGAGGGCGACACAGAGGCATCACTCTATGACCAGCAATACTCAACTGAGTCATTCCTCTCAGCACTGCCTCCAAATTACATTTCTACTTTTGTGATGTTTTTTCTCTCTCCCCTCCCACATCTGCAGTGTTGGTGTGTTGGACAGGCTACCTCTGATTGCTTTGCTGTGGCCGTGATTCAATGATGCATCTCTGAGGCCGCATGGGGCTACAGGCTGCATACCAAACGGCAATGCACTAGAGAGCCATGGATGAGACAGGCATCAGTGAGTGGGAGGCAGGGAAACCCCGCACAACATGGCACTACAGAGATTCAATGCAGCAATACAGGGGAGCTTAGCTACAGAATCTCAGGTCATCAACAGAGTTAATCCAGATATAATTATGCAGCTAATCTCAGAAATTATAGATGGTTTAATCAGCCAATACTCAATGTGGCTCACGTTTTAAAAGAAGACTAATATCAGCATCTCCATAACTCTTTTCCTGTTCATTGTCTGTGAGAATAAAAGGGAGTAGACAATGTAAATAGCATTTATTTGAGGGATAGGGGTGGTGCCAGTACGGCCCTATAAAATCAGACAGCAGTAACTACAGAAGCAGTGAAGTTGACGGGAAAACTGCACACAGAAATAAATGCTGTAATGATGTAATTTTGCAGTTTTTCTTTTTAGGCTAATTATTTAGCCATAGAGTCTAGATAATATGTCTACTTAAAAATACCAACCTACCCAGAACCTACCAACCTACCAGAACCTACCAACAAAATGTGTTGTTTTAGCTTTATTCAAGTTTGTAAGGATTAAATTTATCTCTGTTGTGCCATATGTATGTCTGTCAATACTATACTTAAGTCAATTTAATAAAATACATTAACACACAAAATCGAATTAACTTCACAACTTCATAATCTGAGTTGGCACTGTTAGCAGGTGTTTAGTTGTTTTTTTTCCTTCAGGTTTATTAAAATTTATTATTTTCAGTTATAGGTAACAGCCAAGCTTCAACCCCGGGTCTGAAAAGTGAAGCCACTGCGAACCCTGCATTCTTTAAAATGGCCAGCAGGGGGCGACTCCACTGGTTGCAATAAGAAGTCATTGCGATGTCAATGACAAAATGACCATACTTTGCACTTGATTTATTAGCTCAGATAAAAAAATCTCTGCCCGCTACCACAGAGACCTGTCGATAAGGTTAGAGGCGAATCTTAGTCACTGCCCCTACATTTAACTAGCCATGAACTTGTTTTTGAGTGCTGTCTGGGCTTTTGTCAAATAACTTTGACCCTTTTACAGTTAATTATAACATTTTGGTTGCCTAAAAAGGAGGCAGACACCATCTCCACATTTAAGAGTAGGCTTAAGACTTTTCTCTTTGATAAAGCTTATAGTTAGGGCTGGCTCAGGTGAGTCCTGAACCATCCCTTAGTTATGCTGCTATAGGCCTAGACTGTGGGGGAATTTCCCATGATGCACTGAGCTCCTCGCTCCTCTTCTTTCTCTCCCTCTCTATGCAACCTCATCCCATTAATGCATGTTACTAACTCGACTTCTCCCCTTTCCGGTAGTCTTGTGCTTTCTCGTCCCTCTCCTCTCTCCTCCTATCACTTCCTGCAGGTGATTCTGGCTCTGGATCTGTGGAGTCTGGATCTGTGGCTGCGGGTCACCTGCTGCCCCCATGTTCCTGCTCGGCACCCTCTGCTGCAACAACTATTGTTACTATTCCTATTGTTATTATTGTAATTATAATCATTAACATTACGATTGTTATCATTAACACTACTATATATATCTGTACCATTATTCATTCAGTCTATAGCAACATCACCTTTACTGTCTGTACCTCTGTGTGTATATTGTGTAGGCCACCTCCCTCCCCTCTCTCTCTCCCTGTTGTGATTTGGCGCTATATAAATAAAACTGAATTGAATTGAATTGAATTAAAAATGTCTAGTTCAGTGATTGGTTGTACTAAAAGACACTAAAGAGTCAGCTGTTCATTTTTTCTTAAGACTGTTTCGCTAACCAAAATTGACATCAAAATTAATATCACAGATGCACCTTATTAACCAAGCAAGGTCCACACATCTGGTTCCAAAAAGACAAGATGGCGACAGCCAAAATGCCAAACTCAAAGCTTCAAAAGAGTAGTTCACAAACCAATTGATGAAGTCCTGGTGGCTACGTCCACTTCTTTTTTACAGTCTATGGTAACAAATCTACAGTAAAATCAGTATGTAAATGTATGGCTACATCACCAGCTAGCTTCCACTTGATATAGCGTTCTTGTTTTAGCTGTCTAGTTTGCTGTTTTGTTTGTAACAAAGCGCAGCATCTCAGGGTTTGCAATTTACATGCTGTTGTTTTGACCTAATATGCAGTCACCAGTGGTGGAGTGTAACTAAGTACTTTTAGATTAGATTAGATTCTTTATTGTCCTTTTCAGGAATTTTTTCCCCCACCAGGCGTTGTTTGTGATGTATTGAAGTTTATTCCTATTGGGCACATTGAGTATGTTGAAATAACAGGTTGAACAGTAAAGGAGGATGGGTTGAATTACGCTTTTGTAGAGCAGCAGCAGAAGGTGGGTGGCAACAGAAAGGGATGTGAGTTTTCAGATGGAGAGTACTGTAATGTACTTCAGTACAATTCTGGGGTACTTGTACATTACTTGAGTATTTCCATTGTCTGCTACTTTATACTTCCTCTTCACTACACTTCAGAGATAAATATTGTACTTTACTGCAGCACGTTTGTCTGCTAACTTTAGTTACTAGTTACTTTGCAGATTTAGACTAATAATAGAAAATATAACCAAAAAATAACTGACGTACTGATGTATTATCATAATTATAATACAGTGTATATATACACATCAGAGGGCACTAATTGGCGGACTGTGGTCAGGATTTGGTCCAGCCGCCATCCTCTCCGGACCCCCAACCTGCAGCCAATTTATTATTAATGTGAACATTCTAGTTGAGAATTACTACCTTGTGACGGAGCGTTTCTATTTTAACCCGTGCAGCTTTTCTAGCATTTACTGTACTGGTTTAGCGACACAGGAAACTCACAGACAGATTGATTGATTGATCACTTCAAGCTACACTTTTTATTTCATTTTTTTCTGTAATTAAGCACTTTATTTTAGTTTACTTAAATTTAGAATTTATTATTAGAGTAGTTATTGTTTATTATCCCTCCAGTTTGATGTGAAAACTGACAGTAAATCTTGTTGAAATATTATTTGATTTGACAGTCAGTTGTTGACTAAAAACACATGTTGATACAACTATACGTTATGGCACTGAATGATAACGCAAATTAGTTGTTATGACATTCCGGACCTATGCTTTGGGAAATTTTCTCTGCACAATTTTCTGGCACATTATTCAGAAACTGGCCATTCTGCATTTCCAAAAATTACAGTAACATGTTAAATGCAGGAACATGTATTTCTACACTGTGGTATTGGGCTACACAAAATACAGAGCATAACAGAAATGCCTGCGTAAACAATGCAGACGATGTGAACGTATGTGCCTGCATGCATAAACACACACACACACACACACACACACACACACACTTCTGTCTTGCCAGATCTTGTAGACGCAGACCTCTAATGCTGTGTGACTGCACTCCCCAGGGCTTCTTTCTGCTCCGCTGGATGAGCTCTGCTGCCTGCATGGAGAGAAATCAGGGATTCCCTACATTCGCTGGCTTCTCTACTCCTTTTATTCACCCATTTATTCCCCCTCTGGCCTCACGCTTGTGTGTGTGTGAGAGAGCTGTATAAAAGCTCGGTTATCATTAGGGAGCCATTCTCCCTGTGACAATGATAAAACTGCCTCAGCAGATGCAGCTATTGCTTATAGGAGCCAAATGAACCAATTTAGAAGCGTCACAATGACAAATAATAGTATGGCAGGATATCTTACGCAGCAACGGCTTGTTGTTCGTGCAAAACAACCCAGAAATGTTAAATTTGTCAGGTCTTTTTTTGGTGTTGTTGACACTAGAAAGAAAGCTCATACAAGAGATTGCTTACTTTAATATTACATCCACTTACAAGGCTTCATAATGAAGCTACTGATAATATATGAACTCATGGGTGTCATTTTCACTCATTAGTACAGCTGCTTGGTTTTAATTTACAGCTGTCTCCAGTCTAAAACACACAGACCTAATGCTCGCCAGTCAGGCTCAAGACTGATGGCTGATAGAAAACGCTGGCTAAATATTGTCTGTGGCCACTTTGTCAGTGTAAGCAGCCACTTTGGCTAGCAGCCAGTCTGTCTGACAGGTCTATTAAACAGTTTGGTACCTTGAATTGGCCTCTTGAATTATCAGACCACATTGGCTGCTTAAACTGGTAAATAAAAATGTAACACTTGATGCTCAAAAACTGCAGTAAATGAGACTAAAGCCCGTTGTTGAATTAGTCCATTTGTTTGAATCTAAAGGGGTAAATAAAGTTTCAAAACATCAGAATTTCACCAGATATTACATGTATTAGTCAACTAATTGGTTATTTTGTGAACAGACAAATTAGTTTGATAACTGAATAATCATTTAAAGCAATAGATTGAAATTTTGGGAAATCAGTTTATTGACTTCTGAGAATTAGAGGAGGAGATTGATGCTGGACCAGTGTGTGAGTAGCTATTGATCTTTTCATCTAGCTGTCTGCAACATAGCAAACCATTTCCCAAACTAGTCATTTATCAAGCAAAGATGTGAGAAATTTCAGCTTCTTAAATGAGAAGATTTGCTGCTTTTCTCTCATTTATATCAGTGTAAATAGAAAATCTTTTAACCGGTGGTCAGTTACATTTTGATATTATTGATTAACAATTAATTCATTTGGCGTTGAAAGGATTATTTGCTACATCACACGGTAAATTGTTAGAAAAAAATTAATAAATATAATTTCACACATTTAAATATTTGATATAGCTTCATCACACCAAATCGCATGAACTTCACCACCAGTGTCAACAGCTGTGGCAGTTAGAGCTACTTTGCTAAGCTAGCTACTGTTAGCAGGAGTTTAGCTGCGAGCTCACGCAGAAGTGTCGCTTCTCCTACATGACTGGATGTAGCCAGTGCTTCACTTAGTTGCGTGGAATAACAAGCTAAAATTGATTATTTGCAATAACAGTACAGGTAGCATTGGGTAAAATACAGAAGCCTAGGCCTATGTAAATTTAGTTTTAGCTGGCTATATTTAGACTATAATCTTTAAGTTATCTGTCAAACATTTCCTTGTTCCTCTTATAACCTAAGCTTATAAACTACAAGGATTTACTGCGTTTGTCTTATGTGATTGTAACTAACAGCTGCAAACACATAAGTTCAACAGTTCAGACTGTTGGTCGGACAAGACAATCGCTTGATTAGGCTTTTTTCACTGTTTTTTGACATTTTATAAACCAAAGGATTCATCAAAATTTTTAGACTCATCCATAATGAGATTTAATAATTAGTTGCAGCCCTAATCATTTTAAAGTTGCAGCTGGTAGAGTTGTACTAACACAAATGTTTTTTTTTTATTTAACTTTTGGGTAGTTTAATGTAGGCCAGGCCTAGGCTAAATAACACGGAGTAGTATTTATGCTCAGTAGGATATTCGTCATCTTAATCTGCAAGGTAACTCTGGCTGTCAAATAAATGTAGCTTAAAAAATAAAATGTAATTTTGTAATGAATGAAAAAAAGAAAAAAAAAATGTAATATAGCCCAGGGTGTAAGCCCAAACCCTCGTGTAAGGATTTCTTCAGGTACCTGAACCTGCTGACAACATCATCCCATTTCTTTTATCTTAAACCACAACGGGATCTCACACCTGGCATCAGTGTTTTCCCCAAAAGAGCCTCTGAGTATAGCAGCATCAAACCGAATCATAACATTGACTAATCTTAGGCACAAACCACCTCTGAATTGTAATCAGAGCGGCCAGTGTGTCTCTCCACTCCTTTATACTGAGCACTGATATCCAGCCCTGAAGACATGCAGCGACACACTATTACTGTTTGTCTGTCACCTTTTTGTTCCCTGAGAGGCTCTGGGATATCCTGATAAAAACTACCACAGACAAGGTCATCAGTAATTTCCAGCTGTAAAGACATATTATAGGACCTAAAACTGGTTTCTCTCCAGTCACTTTGCCTTTGAAGGTAATCAAACCCAGGTGACCACTGCCTACCTTGAACCTGACACATCATAGTCTCACCTGAGTTGACTGCAGGTTAATTTGCCGTCAAAACCAGCGGAGGCAACAAGAAACGACATAATGAGTTTTTTTGCTGCATTGCACCTGCCCTAACGCGCCTAACTTTATCCGGGAAGTGGCTGTCTAATGTGACTAATTCTCCGAGGTCGTGGTCGAGATGGTGGACAAACCCCCCCCCCCACACACACACAACCAAAACAAGGAAAAGACACAAATAAAAATCTTTAACTGGAGACAAGCGGCAGCGGCTGGCTGTGCCATATGCCAGAGGAAACACGGTGGTGTTTGGTGTCCCGCTGTGTTCCCGGTTGACCTGCAGAGCCGAGGTGTCTTACCTGGAGGCTGCGGACAGCGGAGAGGAGCCGGCAGGGGAGCACGGCAGGTTGAAGAGTCCGTCCGGGGATCAGAGACCGTGCGTGAGTGTCTCGGTGCGCCTCGGCACCGACTGAAGGCAGAAATCCACAGCCAGGGTGTTCCCGACAGGAGGGGGCGTGGTGTGTGTGTGTGTGTGTGTGTGTGTGTGTGTGTGTGTGTGTGTGTGTGTGAGTGTGAGTGTGTGTGTGTGTGAGAGAGAGAGAGAGAGAGAGAGAGAGAGGCACGCAATCCTCACAAACAGGCTTATTTCTGACAATGCGTCAGTTGTTTCTGCTCAAACTCAGACCCCTGTTGTTTTTATGAAATACGCCAATTAAACTGGGTCACTAAGTGCATTTCACTGCAGTGCTGGGCTCGATATAGGCGCAGGGGAACTCCTTATTGTCACTGGTGGTACATTATGTATTATGTATTTCCCTGCTGAGCTCCTCTGGGAGTTTGTATTTCAGGTTATGGCCAGAGGAGCAGCCAGACTATTAGTTTATTTAATAGTGCTGCATGTAGCTAAAATGAACAGGTTGATCGTCTTGGACAAACATGGCAGTGGTGGTGACATGGGGTTGGGGGGTCACAATATCACAATAAGAGGACCATATTCCGTATCAATAGCCCACAGCGTCTTTAGGCATTTAAAATAATCAGTGGGCTACAACTGCCCTTGCCTGTCTTTCTTTGTGGCCTCTTTTCTTGTAACAGTCACACATGGATCTCTGTTTTGTATGTGTCCTACTAGACACATCTCGTCTTTGCATGCCTCCTCTTTCAATAGCCTACATGGTTTAAATCACATATTCTCTGTTAGGGTGACTGTGATATAATTGTGATAGGCCTATAATAAGATGTTATTAATGTGCCCTGTCCATGTTAAATAAATACAAACTTTAATCTAGTTTTGTATGTCACATTTCATTACATCATCACAGGAACACAAAAGCACAGGTGAAACATATTATCACAGTTATTTTAGACATTTCACACAAAGTAACATGATTATATGTAAAAACAACAGTTTCACATAGATTAGCCTATATGTGAAACAACAAGAATTCCCATATGAGGTCTGTTTTTTTTATATTTTGCATTGGAGCCTATGTGGAAAGATGATATCAGTTAATGTGAAGTCAAAGTAATTTGCCTTGTATGAATGATATTACCAGTTTAGACAGTAAATGTCCTGTTTCCAAAAGGTAACTCCATCCGTTTCACTCATGGCATTACTGTGGAAGTCTTGAGTGAATAATTGGATTTTGTACAAGCGAGGGTTCAATTTGTTTTCATTTTATTTAAACTGGACTTGTGAGGATCTCTGAAGCTTCGGCCTGAGAAATAAAGACAGATATTTACAGTGTGTTTCAGACTCCCTGTGATGTTGACTCAGGCCTGGTGTTGCCTGTCTGAACTCCACCACAGTGAGGCGACATGTTAACACAGTCTGCAGCTTCAGGAGGCGCAGACGCGTCTTTTCTGCGCTCTTTGTCTCCGAACATCAGGAAGTAAACAGGAAAAATAACGGAACAGCAGACGGACACCGGTGATAATAAAGACAAGAGACTTATACAAATATCGCTGTAGCAGTGTCAGTAGCGATGGAGGAATATAACTCTGGAGAGGAGGTAAAGACATTTTAAATTACATTTATTTAACTATCGAAAACACCACCGCAAAGACGCATCGGTTGGTTAACGTTAGCTAAATTTGCTAGCTTAGCATTTAGCTGAGGCTAACGGTGTTTTCACCGGGGTGTGGTCTTTATATTAACAATATTATTTATTACAGTCAGAATCAGCTAGTTACAGTGACAATTACATATTTATAATTTATTAAAATTAGTCAAATATAAAATAGGGGATTCTTAACTTAAGTACAATACTAATAACAAATAAATATAACGTTATGTAACGTTAGTTATAATCAGAAGAATGTGCTTGTTTTAAGTATTAAAAGTGAAAGTACTTAATGTAGAAAAAGGCCCTTGGACTGTTAATAATATATCATTAGGTTATTATTACTCATGCATTAAAGTGAAAGCAGGATTTCACTGTTGTAGATGGTTGATGTGGATATTATTTTTAACTATTTTATATAAGACTAACCTTAAAACTATTGATTATTTTCATTATGCGTTAATCTGCTGATTAAAATAAATAGAAATTTTTAAAACAAAATCTTCACAGTTGTGGGGTTGGGACCATGAAATGCTTGAAAAATGACTAAACCATTATCAAAATGGTAGTCAATAAATGTTTCTGTCTATCGATTATTTGATTAATCTTAGCACCAATCTTTTCAGCTGTACTTTACTTTTATAAGAAAACATCATCAACATGTACTTGTATAAATGCGTGTGGTAGTTTAATCTATAACAAAATTTCATATTTGATAAACTCTCATGTGTTTGTGTGTTAAAAGTTTGTAAAGTAACTTGTAAAGCTGTAGTGAAGTAAAAAGTACAATATTTCTCCTTGAGATGTAGTGGAGTAGAAGTACAAAGTGGCATGAAAAGTACTTAAGTACAGTACTTGAGTAAATGTACTTAGTTACTCTCCACTACTGCTAAATGTATTGAGGTGCTTCACACTCTGCAGGAGGGAATGGTAACCTACAGGGATAATCTTAGTGCCACAAAATAAGACTGATTAAATAAAATTTTCCCCCAGGCTGCAGTTTTTGATTACGACTTTGTGTTAGGTTCACTCTTAGCAGTAGGAAAATAAATACCTTGCCTTTAGCTGCTTGGCTTAGTCAAATTTTACTATGCAGCTTGACGTTATTGACCAATATTTACTTTTGCAATACTGAAATCTTCTTCTCTTTGTTAGACCCGTGGATGTAAGCCATGTAAAATCATTAAACTTTGTCTTTCCAAATGTGTTGTGCAGAAATTGACTTATATATAGACACAGTCCTTTAGATAGTTTCTTTGTGCAATAAATAAATAAATAAAATACAACAATGGAGATGCCACTAACTAACCATGTTTTTGCTTTTTTTAAAATTCACTGCAGGTTCTCTTCAGTGCTGATGAGGCCAGTACGTCAGTTAAAGAGGTACCTTTTTCATCCTTTGAAACATGAATAACTTGTATTTTATTATGAATCCACCCTTTGCTGTGAAGACAGTGTACATGGTGTTCTCTGTGTCTCAGTGTATTGAAGGTGTTCTTGGTGGAGCAGATTATAACCAGAGTAAAGTGAATCAGTGGACGGCCAGTATAGTGGAGCACTCTCTGACTCACCTGGTCAAACAGGGACGGCCGTTCAAATACATAGGTTAGCCAACTGCCCATCGTTTACAATAACACGAGTTAATAATGTTGGCACGACGTAAGCTCGTAAACATGTGACTGAGTAACACTGCTCCCTGATGTTTTGCAGTAAACTGTACGATCATGCAGAAGAGCGGCGCTGGTCTTCATACAGCCAACTCCTGCTACTGGGACACAGCCACTGACGGTGAGAGATGTCTTATAATTGGAGCTGGTATCATTGATACCAAAACAATGCTTTTTGCAATATTTTACTTTGTTGTGTTTGTCTACACTCATATTTTAATTTAATAAGATGAGCCAGAATTCTCAAATGTGAAATCTCATCTAAACACAAGCTGTCGTACAAGTTCTTTTCGTAAATAAAATTATCTTAAATTAGCAAAATTATTATTTAAATCAGGAATTATCTGATAGATAAATAAGTTAACAAGATTATGAATCAGAGCAGACATTCAGTGCCAGTTTCTGGTTCTTGACAAATTTCTGTTGGTCCCAAAAAAGTGTTTATCTGATACGTAGCCCTTCTTTTAATCTTTTAATAGAGATTGACAAATTGTCCAAGCCAATTTTAGCTCATTGCAAATATACTCATATCAGTAAACTCAAAATGATTGTTCCAAAATAAATAACAACTACTGAGTGAAAGCCAAGATCAGTTTCACCGGTGATGTTCTGTTTAGTGTTTACTGTCGGGCATCACTAAAAAACAAATAGCAACCACTATTAATTGGAGAAAATAAACTTCGTAAGAAAGTCATGCTCTTCATAACAAGAGGGTTCTGTTAATATATCAGAATCAATCAAGTGTTAATGTGACATAGATGTTACAGTGTGAAGCCTATATTTGTTCAGCAGGAACTAAATACGCCTTTAAAGAGGTGGTATTATGCTTTTTGGCTTTTTCCCTTTCCTTTATTGAGTTATATATTTTTTTTTTGTGCATGTAATAGGTTTGCAAAGTGAAAAAGCCCAAAGTCCAACCCAAAGGGAGTTCCCATCTCCCACAGAAAACGCTGCTCTGAAATGCCTGAAAACAGCTCGTTTGTAGTCCAGCAAAATGCGCGTCATAACGCTCGCCAAGCAGCAAGTCTGACACACTGGTGGAAAAACAGTGAGCTGCAGTACACATCTCTCCCTTCCAAACACTAGCTACCCTCCAGGCAGTCAATGGACATAAAGTTGTTACTGTGATGTAGAGACTGAGCTCAGTTATATCTTGGATGGAAGTATCTTTCATCCATAGTTATAACTTTAACTCACCACTCCGAAACGGTTGCGCCAATCCTGCTGTGTCATTTCTCCTGCTTATTTGTCTCGTTCAGGAAGCTGCACTGTCAGGTGGGAGAACCGCACCATGTACTGCGTGGTCAGTGTGTTTGCTGTCGCCGTGCCTCTGTGACAGCAGCACCGAGCTGCGCCGCGCTCTCTCTCTCCCAACACCGTCATGTGTCCGTGACCAAGAAGCCATGGAGATCCTCTAATGATACCCTCTGTTCATATACGAATAGCTTCTGTGTCCACACAGGCAAGAACATTCAACTTCAGGATACGAGTTGTGGTTTTGTGAGTCGACAGCCTGCGTTGGTGTGACTGTGAGAAAATGTTGCTTTGTAGAGGACCAGGATCAGAGTGCAACTCTGAAGCAGTACTTTGTTAAGTAGTTACATTTCAAACATCGCATTTGCCCCAAATGTTGTAATCTGTGCTTTATGTAAAACTTGATTAGGTTTTAGTCATGCTAGCAGCAAGGCTCTGGAGATGTTGGTCTATCAGTCACTACCGAAACATCTCACCAACTATTGGATGGACTGCCATGAAATTTACTACACACATTATTAAAGCCCCACCCAATGCTTTGGTTTATGACCAAATAGCAGCAGAATTAACAACATTCCCATCAGCCTTAGTTGAACTTTAGTAAACATCACCAGGAAGAAGCTAAAAATTGTTTAGTGCTAATTAGTGTTAACACTATACCTGCTAATCATCAGCATGTTAACATTATCATTGTGAGCAGGGATGGGAAAAAATACATCAAAATGTATTTCAAAATAAGATACCAAATACTGTAATTTAAATTGTATCAAAATAAACTGTATTTTTGTATTTCAAAAATACTCAAAACACTTTTCCAAGGTACAATGAAAAGTGTTATAACTTATATCTATCAGCTTTCACCAGTACACTGACTCAGATGATCAGGTGGACATTGTTGGGTCATGTGATAAATCAGACATGCAACCAGGTAACTGATCAAATATTGACATATTCCTGTGATCACGCAGATAAAGATTATTTTTAAAGTAACAAACAGTTTCATGTTTATCTAACAGTTGGCTCAAACGCTTTTTTATTTTTTATTTATTACAACCGATGAAAACTGAAACTGTGGGGGCTTCTACCCGGGTCACAAAATTAGCTAGAACATTAATAGAAAATGATTTAGCCTAGGCTACTAAAATGAACATGGACACTTAACAGGAACTGTTAAGAATTGTGTCAATTTATGCTAAAAGGGATGGAAAGCAATGAAAACCCACACGTTTCCCACCTCGACCTTCTTCTGCAAATTACTGAGTAAGCCAATCAGTGGCAGGATTGTTATGATGTCATCACATAGACTTCTCACATATTTTACTGTATTTTTAAAACTACAAAATACAAAACACTTGTATACTACTAATATGAAGCAATTTTCATCATCCCTTTCACATACAAATTACAAAATCTTGTTTTGTCATTTTAAATCTGTATTTTAAATACATGTACCATAAATACTGCCCATCCCTGATTGTGAGCATGTTAGCTCATAGATGTTAGCCTTTAGCTCATAGCACTGCAGTAAAGCCTCACAGAGCTGCTAGCATCGCTGTGGACTCTTAATCTTGTTTTAATTTGTCTCCTTCACTACATTCCCAAATAAAACTGAATGAACTTGCTGTAGTAAAAAGTTTGGTATTTAAGAAAAATCTGACTGTTGTGTTTTAGTAGGTAGACACTTACATAAAGTATAAAGTGCCTTTCCTTGTGTGCATTAATATTTAAATGTTTTACATTGGTCTGTGTCTGTAATTGCATATATGAGTGTGTTTTCAAGATGGAGGATGGTCCCAACGAGCACTTTTCCTAGACTTTCTCTCTAGAAATCCTGGGTTCTTCTGTGGAACTGTGTTGAGTCCATGAAGGCTGTTTAATAGGTTAGAATGTCTACAGTGTAGTCATGAAATGTATTTAATAATTCACAGTTTATCTCTACAAACCACAATGGAATTGGATTTGTTATACAGATTGACACAAAGGAAAATGCTGCTATTTTGCAGTTTGGGAGTTCGTCCACTGGAGGTCAGCACAGGACAGTGTGCAAGATTTTATTTTTTTTGTTTTTTATTGACAAATATTCCATATACAAAAACATGGCATTGACTTGTTACATACTGCAGAAAGGATCAAGTGCATATCAAAGATAGGTGAAAACAAAAATAAAGGAAGATAAAAGAAGTTTAAATAAAGGAAAACGGCTAGGGTTTTTTTCCCAAATCATATTCTGCTATAATACTAAAAAGTCTCGTTGCATTCTTTGTTTTCATAACATTAAGGGCTTTTGTAAAGGAAAGAAGCTCATTATGAAATACACAAAACTTAGGATTCACTTTCAAAAACTTTGACTTGTGAATATAAAATTTCCCGAGAATGACAGAGTTAATCAGAAAGTCGTCTTTGTTGTTGTCCATGGCACAACCATAGATAATGTCCTTCAGAGAAAAGTTTTTGAGATGGAAAACCTTGGGGTAAAGCCAGTCATGTATATCAAGCCACAATGCTTCGAAATACATACAGTGGAAGAATAAATGATCAGTAGTTTCATTGTCGCCACAAAATACACAATTATTGGTTTCTATTCCAAAACGCTGTCGTATCAAGTCGCTGGATGGATACACACCGGTAAGAATTTTAAAATGGATTTCTTTGGGGAATATAGGGAATTTTAAATATTTGGTTCATAACGAGTGAATGGTACATGTAGTGGCTATCTTAATTGTTCGTAATTATAAACTTCAACTAAACTTACTTCTGTTATCATAACCACATTGTATGAACGACGTAAGACAATTTTACGCGTTGAGTTGGCCCGTAGAGAACGTCTCGGGTTACGTATGTAACCCTGGTTCCCCGAGAAGGGGAACGAGAGACTGCGTCGGTTACGACACTATGGGAACGCCTCTAGGCGAAGCAGGTCTGAACGTGAATGAAATCACTCCAATCCTATTGGCCTGTTGCTAGAACGGTAAGGTGTGACGGAATAACCGGAGGAGTATAAAGCACACCTGTACACACTCATCATTAGCTTAAACTATGAAGCAGGCGCTTCAGGCGGGGAGCGAGGTGCGGCGGACCGACGCAGTCTCTCGTTCCCCTTCTCGGGGAACCAGGGTTACATACATAACCCGAGACGTTCCCCTTCGAGGGAACTCGAACTGCGTCGGTTACGACACTATGGGAACGAGATACCCACTAAACCGTGCCGAAAACCCCGCCTGC
>NC_060156.1:17041275-17053775 GCF_021292245.1 Micropterus dolomieu | reverse complement strand
GTGACTTGCCTTGATATGATGCTGCACAGTCAAAAACTACACGGAGCTTTCCTTTTTGGGGGTGGTAAACCCCGTGATGAGGTATATACCAGACCCTCCCATTGTCAGACTGGGTCTCTTCATCTGGTACCGGGACAGCATAGCCTTTGCTCAACAGGTCAGACATGAAGCTTTGATATTCACTGTGAAAGTCTTTGTTTTTGACAAGTTTTCTTTTCAGGTTTTCTGCGCTCTGCACAACTACACTGCGGTTGTTAGGCATCTTGACATATCTGTTTCTCAGGGGAAGTCCTATGGTATGGTGACCATCAACACTTTTTGCTGTTTCACTAACACAGTCCATAAACTGAACGTCTTCTCTTGATATTTCCTGTTTTTCCTCACTGGCCTTTTCAGGAAAATCATGATTAAACTGCTGTACCAACAGGTTCTCCACACTAGCAATAGAAATGCGATTCACAGAAACACTGGGAATACTCTCAGATGCAGTGTTGCAACTGTCTCTCCTGAGAGGACCATTGATGACCCAACCCAGGATTGTTCGAACTGCATATGGACCATTATCCTCACTGTGAATTACTTCCCATGGTTCCATAGCCTTGTGCACATCACATCCTATTAAAAGTCCAATGTCTGCATCTATGTGTGGAAGCTGGATTCCTTGCAAATGTGGCCAGTTTTCCAAATCCTCAGGCACTGGAATGTTCTCTTTAGACACAGGAATATCTTTGTGGGTGTAGATCTCAGGTATGTCAATGTAAATGTTCTCTTTCAAACCACACACCTCTAGTCCTTTAATATGGTAGCTTGACTCCAACTTTTCCTGTCCCATCGTGCGAAGCAGGATTTGAGTACTCTTGCCTTCCATGTTGAGCTGTCTCATCAAGCTCTCTGCGCAGAAAGTGGCTTGACTTCCATTATCCATGAATGCCTAAGTCTGAATGATCTTATTGCTCTTCTTTGATTTGACACACACAGGTACAATCGACAGCACACAACTGTCTTTTCCGGCCCCAGTAGCTCCACAAATTCCACCTGAAATGTGAGCTATTGTACCAGTCTCTGTGTTTTCGGCAGTGTCTTTCTGCCTGCTTTCTGCAGCTACATCATCCTTTTCTTTTGAGAAGTGGAGCATGCTTGGATGTTTCTTAGAACAATATTCACATGAAGCTCTTTTCTTACAGTCTTTGCTCAGATGTCCTTGTGTCAAGCATGCAAAACACAAAGCCTTTCTGATTTTGTGACATTCTGCAAGTATGTGTTGTTTTTCACAATATACAAAAGGCTTCTGGAAGGCACTGATGTTGCAATGGAATGAGTTTCTACCATTATCTGGTGGCCTTTCAATTGCTGTAGGTGCAACACTTGTAGCAAATGCACTCCCCTTTGGCCTGGATGATTTTGTCGCATTTACATGATATTTTCCCTTATCTTCAGCATCCTTTATGTCACCGAAAACAGGATCCACAGCTATTTTAGCTTGTCTGTTTATGAACATGACTAAATCTGAAAACTTTGCTCTTGTACCACGTTTTTCTTGAATGTCAAATGCAGAAACTCTCGACATTTCTCTCATTTTGTACGATAACTTGGAGACAATGTTTCTGAGGTTAGTGGGACTGTCCATTTCTGTAAGTTGGGTAATGTCTTGAGTGGCGTTGTTACATCCAGTGAGGAACAAAGAGTACCTCTGAAGGGCCTTGCCGTCATCTGGTTTTATTTGTGGCCAGCTGAATGCTCTACTCATATAGGCAGTTGCGATTTTTAGTTCACTGCCATGGTGATAAGTTAGCAACTTCCTCGCCTCACTATAACCTTGATAGGGACTCATATGCTGGCAACTTCTGACTAAGTCCCTGGGTTCCCCTCTGATAAACTGCTCTAGGTAATATAACCTGTCACTGTCACTATCAGCTTTGGCATGAATGGTATGATCAAATGCTCTTATGAAAGCTTTGAACTCAAGTGGATCACCACTGAAAAGAGGCACATCTCTCTGGGGCAAATGTGACAGTCTTTGCTGTTTGACTAACATCTCAGTGATATCATTTTGTTTCAACATTACTTCACACAGATTTACTGGGCTTCTGTTAACATTAGATTGTGTGTCAGTTTCTTGTTTCACTTGAAGATCATCTGCCTTTAATTGACCAATGTGCTCATAATTTACCATAGGCTGTTGGTTATGTAGCTGTGGCATTCCTGGTAAGACAGTCTCAGGATGAATTCCTACATCACCTTTGCAGTTGTCATACTCACTGTTTTCCAACACTTGTATTTTTGCTGTAGAAGCAGCAATAGCTATCTCAAGCTCAAGTTGTTCCTTCTTTGCCTTTAATTTGCATTCTTCGATGTCCAACGCCTGCCTCTGTTTTAGTGATGCTGCACATGCAAGTAAGGCAGCACGTTCTGCTTGTTCTTTCTGTCGCACCGATGATATGGATGAGACTTTGGATGATCTTGAAGAGCGGCAACTAGCTGAGCTCGTTGTGCTTTTGTCTGCAGACTTCCTCTCCACTGGTGTGGCAGCCACAGACTCCTGATGTTGTTGCCTTGATGTAGCTATCCATGTTTTAACATCAGTTATGAAAATGCTGAACTGTTCCATTTTTGGCTTGAACCAATACATCTGATCAGCATCGTGTTCATCGTCAGGTAACAGCAACAGTACATCATCATTTGAATAAGTAAACTCTTCTAGCAGTTTTGAGGATTCATTTAAATGTTCATCAACAATGTCTGGATTTTCATTATCTTTCATTAGTCTTTCAATCTTGTTCCTTTTTGATGTTAACTGTGACAACTTGGATCGTCTTGCACCTATAAGCCTGCTCACTTGTTCTTCCAGACCCTTTTCGGTGTACCTTGGCGCCCTCTTCTGGCTAATCCGGCTGCAGCAGCTCTGAGCTCTTGACTTTGCATCGTGTGAATCGTCAGCCATTATGGCTGTGAATACAACTTCTAGTTCGACAAATGATGGTCTATGACATAAAGCTCACCAGGCTTTCGTAAAGAATATCATCTTCTGAAGACCAAAACATTCTAGTTGTCTTATTCTCACAAGAAGTTGGGCAGCACCCTCATTTTGGCATGCTTCTGCGGCATAACAGTATTCTTTACTTTTTCACAACTCTTGTCCTCATGTTTCCTTTTGACTTCTTTCCTGCAGTTCTTTGGGCACTTATCTGCAGCTTTACTCTTGTCTAGGTCTGTTCTGTTCTTGGGAAGTCAGTGGTGGCTCTCGCGACGCGTTGTCATCGCCGTCGTTGTCTTCTTGCTGTCGAGCCAGGTTGTTTTACTTAATGTAGTGGCTATCTAAATTGTTCGTAATTATAAACTTCAACTAAACTTACTTCTGTTATCATAACCACATTGTATGAACGACGTAAGACAATTTTACGCGTTGAGTTGGCCCGGATAGAACCAACGACGGTAAAACAACCGTGTTGCTCCGCCGTCCACACTCGTTTATTGTTTTCCTTCCTTACCGCTTCCTTCAACCTTCAAAATAAGAGTTCTAATACAGAAGTTGCACCGAAATACCAAAATAAACACAAGAATGACAGAGTAACAAATGTTATAACATAAACAAACTTGCTACTAATAAATGGCGCTTACAGTACATTTTGAGAAAAATTGGGAAATTGAGTTTCTAAAGGATATTGTAGGGTATGAGATGTTATCAATCAAATTCCTAACTGTTTTGTTAGGGATTTTAACCTTATTAAAGACAATTCCTCCAACTAAAAGTACGGGGAGAGAAGGGGTGACAGGAGTGGGGTTCATTAACATTCCCCGAATTAAACACATAAAAGAGTTGGGGATAGCATTAGTTATGGAGTTAAAATGATTACGATTGGCAGTGAGGTCGTGTCTTAGACAGAAGTTCTCATATGACATGAGATAACCCTCACTGTCTACTAAATGGATCACAGACCAAATACCCTTATCCATCCAGTCCTTGTTGTACAGCGATTTGTTTTTGACCGTAATATATCTATTATTCCAAATTGGGGAGTTATGAGGGGTGAAGTTATGATTATATAGGAGTTTCCAATATAACAGAACCTGCTGGTGAAAAAGGGATAGTTTAATTGGAAGTCTTTGAATAGTGAAATCACACTTTAGTAAGAATTCTATACCTCCTAATTTCTCAAAGTTTTCTGGGGATATGATACCAAAAGTTATTGTTGTTCAGAAAGGATTTTAACCAATTAATTTTTAAGGTTCCATTCATAAAGTCAAAATCAATAGCTTGCAGGCCACCATCCTTAAATGTTTTGGTCATCTCTGTTTTCTTAACATAGTGGACTTTCCTTCTCCAAATATAGTCAAAATTGATTTGGTTGATCTTTTTAATAGCTCTATTAGGAATAGCAACTGAGTATGTAGGATAAATACACCTTGAGATACTTTCCATTTTAGTCAAAAATATATGGCCCAATAAACTAATATCTCGCAACATCCATGAGTTAAGTCTACTTCGGCATTGCTCTATTACTTTCCACACGTTCAGGTTTTCACATTCAGTCAAATTTTTTGAGATATGTATACCCAAGTATTTAACAGTGGACCTTATAGGGACATTGTGTGCTTCAGTCAAATCATAAGCATGAATAGGCATTAATTCACATTTGGTCAAGTTTAGTTTTAAACCAGAGGCTTTGGAGAAGACTAATAGATTAATAGATTGTAGTATCTTTGGGACTTCAGATAGTTGTTTCATAAAAATAGTTGTATCATCAGCCAGCTGGCTGATGATAATTGGACTACCGAGAACATTCAATGGCGCGTTGTTAGAATTTTTAATGAAAATAGAGAGCATTTCAGTCGCTATTATAAAGAGAAATGGGGAAAGAGGGCAGCCTTGCTTAACCCCACGTTTGACTGTAAAACGGGGAGAAGTACCACTTGGTAAGGAGACGGAGCAATTAGTATTATCATACAGGGATTGAATAACGTTTTGAAAATTATTACCAAAACCAAATAATCTTAGACAGTCAAAAATAAACGGGTGTTCAATTGACTCAAAAGCTTTATAAAAGTCAAGGAAAAAAATAAAGCCATCATCTACAATTAATTGTCTGTAGTCCAGAAGGTCGAGCACTAAACGAATGTTATTATGAATGGATCTGTTCTTCATGAAACCAGATTGAGAGTCGCTGATGATTTTGTGTAGATTTGTTTTTAATCTGTTAGCATAGATAAGGGTTACAATTTTGTAGTCGGTGTTCAACAAAGTTATAGGTCTAAGATTGTCTATTATTTTAGGATCCTTGCCGGGCTTTGGGATTAAAGTAATTATACCTTGTTTCATGGAAGGGGGAAACGTAAAATGCCTAATTGCCTCTTTTTACATAAGAAAAAATGAATCTTTTAGTAAGTCCCAGAAATGTTTATAAAAATTGGTTGTAAGACCGTCATTACCAGGTGATTTGTTTAAGGACAAACATTCTACTGCTTTATCCAGCTCGTTTAAAGTCAAATCAGCATCGCATAACTCTGCAAATTCATCGTCTATGTGGGGGGATAAAATCCTTGATATGCTGAAAGAAGGAGTTAGCATCATTAAAAGAAAAGTCAGACGAATATAATTTAGAGTAGAAAGAGACTATTTCCTTGGCAATCAAGGCAGTATCTGTAATTACTTGGTTATGAATCAATAAGGCATTGATTGAATTCCTCTCCTGCCTTCTCTTTTCTAAACGACAAAAGTATGATGTGCTCTTTTCTCCTTCCTCAACCCATTTCACCCTGGATCTGATATAAGCCCCTTCAGCTTTTCTAAGATAGACTTTGTCAAGTTTAGTTTGCAGAGTAAGTAATGCCAGTTTATCACTGTCAGAAGGTGGTGTCTTATTGGAGTAAGTGTTTATTTCTTTAATAATGTTAACTTCTATTAGTTTGTTAGACCTGCTGTGAGATTTTCCAAAGTGTATAGAGTATTCCCTAATTTTAAATTTCATAAAGTCCCATTTTAAAACATAAGATGGCACAGAAACATCAGTCATCACGTCTGAAATTATGGTTTTGATACCCTCATGAAATGATTGGGATTTAAGAAGACTAGAATTGAATTTCCAGTACCCTTTGTTTCTGCGAAGCGCACCAGGGGGATTACACACAAGCTTAATGACAGAATGATCTGTGAGAGGAGCAGCTGACATACTGCAGTCAGAAACAGAGTCCATCATAGAGGGAGAGACTAACCAGAAGTCTATTCTAGACTTTGCTTCATTGTTTGGTTTGAACCATGAAAATGGTTGGGAGTCAGGGTATTTAAGGCGCCATGGATCCAATAGATTGTGGGTACCACAAAAATCAGAAAGGATTGGGTTAAAAGAGCTGTTTTGACATTTAAAATCGCCCCCCATAATTATATTTGCAGCAGGATAAGTTAACTTTAGGTTTTCAATAGCAACAGAAACATCCAAAATAAACTGTTTTGATTTGGGTTATTGAAGCCATAAACGTTGACAAGAATACAGTACTGCTCATCAAAGCTCAGGACACAGATTATCCAATGACCATTGTTACTTCTTCTTGAGGTTACTAATTTACCCGGTGAGTTAGAAAATAAAATAGCTAAGCCTGCCGATTTAGTGGAACCATGATCAAAAAGAATTTGGTCACCCCATTGGTTTATCCCGAATTTTTCATCCACCAGTTTTGAGTGAGTTTCTTGTAGCAAAATAAAATAAGCTTTTTCGCCCTTACAAAATAAAAATATTGATTTTCTTTTTGTGTTATACCTTAGGCCCCTAGCATTAATTGAAATACAAGAAAAAACAACATTCATTCTAAGAACAAACAAGCAAACGCTAGAAAAAATGAACTTCAACTAACTGTAATTGAAGAAAAAGGAGGCCTAAGTAACAGGTAGTGTCCCTTTTAATGTCCAGAAGTCAATCTAAACCATCCAACCCGTTTGTTACAAACAAGAAGTACTTCAATTACATTTTCATAAGTATAGGCAATATACCTTGTGTGCCGCTGCTAAGTAATTCTCTGTCCGTTGATATAACCAGCACCACCTTTGAAGTAAGCCCGTTTTCCGGCTGCTCTCGCTTGTTGTATCTGTGGCCACAGCATCGCTCGCGACTCTTTGTCTGCCTTACAGAGGTCTTCGATGAAGCCGATCCGAAGCTCCCTGCAGATAGCTGAATCTTTGGTCATCTTCCACAGCGCGTCTCGGTGTGTTCTTTGGGTGAACTGGACGATGACATGCCTCGTTTTTTTTTCCTCGCGTCTGCCCAGTCGGTGAGCCGAGTCCACGATGTAGTTAATGTTTGGAGCCCATGATGGAGAAATCTTCATCAGCAAGGTAGAAACCGCTTCACGAGTAACTTCACCTTCTTTGTCTTTTATCCCACGAATCCTGAGGTTCCAGCGGCGCTTGTAACGCTCGAGGTCTAGGACACGCTCTGTTAGCTCTTCCTAGGTTTTCTTCACTGATACTTCCCGCTCAGTGGTTTGTAGGTGAGTTTTGCAATCCTTGATTTCAGCAGCGTTGAATTCGACTGCATTAGCAATGCTAGTTAGCATGACGGAGTTCTGGTGTATCTGGGAAACGACTGTATCCACCTTGTCAGTAAGCAGCTTAATAGCTTCTAAGACGGAAAGCATACCTTCCGAACCTTCTATCCCCGTGTCTGTGTTTTTGGAAACTGGTGGGTTCTTTGCCGGCGAGAATGGGTCTTTCCTCTTGGAGGTCTCGGTGGAGACTTCCATCATGGCGGCGTAGTCTTGACAGGCGTGACGTTACGCCTCGTTGCCGCGAGTAACATTAATGTTCGAGGATTTTCTGGTGCTCATGGTACGGATTTTTCCGTAATGTTGAAATTGTTTGGGGTCTCAAAATGAAGGTTGGAGAGTAGAGAGTGTTTAAAAGTGGGACAAGCAGACAGAGCTTAGAGATAAGCGTTCACCCGGTCCGCCATCTTGCCCGGCAGCCAGGACAGTGTGTAAGTGCTTAAAAGAAAACACAATTTTCACATATAAATATAAATTTATTTAGATATTTCTAGCAGGATTTTATTTTTTAAATGCCTTTTGATCTTGCTCTGTATGATAATGTTTATTTTAGGTTTTTCAGTTATTTATTTTTTTGGCTTAAAAGGTTTCATGTCTTATTTGTACAAACATCCGGATACTGGAGGCTGTCATCCCTCTGCAGGTACATTGCAAAAAAAGAATTAGTGCAAAAACAAAGACATTCTCCCACACACTTCAAAGGTTGAAAATAAGCAAAAATACTTTTTACAATTGTGAACATTTTTCTATTCTATATAATGTATGTGTGTAATTATTCTATAACTAATGAGACATACAGACGCAGAGCTGACAGACATAACAAGCTTGAGTTAGAAAACTACAAATGCATCCAAACAAAGCATTTTACATCACTACAGCTGCTGCAGCTGCTTAGCAGTTGAATCAAAGCCACTTAAAATCCCTTTTGTAAACGTGCAAAAACATTACACTTGGAGATGTCCGTGCTTTACAGTAACGTGTTTGGTGATCGAACAGGCTCTTAACAATGTGTGGAGAGTCACGTCTCAAGCAAAAATACATCACAGAAGCAGCACATATTAATGATAAAGCTCTTATCGAGGAGTAAAAAAGCTTGTTGCTTGCAGCCATAAAACTATGGGGGTGTTCAGGGAAAAACTGTACAAATCAGACCCCCCTCCCCTGCGGAATAACTGTTACACCTCATCTGAGGCTCCACACATGCATACCTCCATTCTAAAAGGGATACTAAATACAATCAATTCAAATGCATGGCTCCTTGTGATCAATAATGCAGCATATAAGTGGACACAGTCGCAAAACTAAAAGATGTAATGTTGGTGTCCATGTGTCTTTGATTGTAAATAAAGGCTGCAGGACGACAGGTCAGGACGTTGGCTGATGACACGGGTGAGCACCAGCTCTACAGCAAGTGAAACACTGCGCATGTTTGCAGCCAGAATAGATCTAAAATTAAGGACACATTTGCTTCACGTGAGAGTAATATATAGTGGTAGAAAACGGAGTCGAGATGGATGTATGAAAAGTGAGATTAAAAGTGTAAACTCAACTCACACATGGGGATTCGTGTGGCACTTAAAAGGTTACAGAGGGTATGAAAGCTGTCACGGTCGTTCCTCTGCATGGCAGGTCCAACAGTTGTGATGCTTCAGGCATTGCAGGATACAATGTGGCCAATGTCACCGTTGATTCCACCAACTATATTATTGCCCATTTCATTAGGAGTGTCATAGATTGTATCATCAAGCATGTCGTACGTTGTGTCGTTAGGGATGTCGTCTGTGGTGTCGCTGGCTGTGTCGTGGACTCTGTCATTCGCCGGTTCTTTGTGTGTGGTCGGGCTCGACGGCTCCAGGACAGACTTTCCCATCGGCCTGTTCTGTGGCGAATCAGAGTTGCACATGAGGCAGAGAAGAGAGGAGCAGTCCCAAAGGCCCTGGGTCATGCTGGAGGAGAAGAGCCTCCGACACGGGTGGCAGAACTGGTAGAAGACCATCATGAAGAAGATGGCGATGGCGTAGGCGACCAGCAGCTGCAGCACCAGCAGCGGTGCACAGATGAAGTTGTAAAAGTCTGTTTTATAGATGTACCACAGCAGAAGCAGCGAGGCGTTCTCCACAAAACGCAACATATAGTACACGGCCATGCGGTACCAGTTCTGGGACTTATTGATGAGGTCCGGGTCATTGAGTTTCACCTGCACGGCTGACCAGCAGAACATGTTGATGCCGGCGTAGAGGAAGGTGAGCAGGCAAAGCACGATCGTGGTTCCCACCCTGGTCAGAGTCTTTTCGATATTCTCAGGGAACGGCGAGTGGCTCTGCCAGAACAGGATCCAGGGGTAGAGGAAGAAAACCAGGAAGTTAAGAAGAACCACGGGCAGGACCCAGAGCTGCAGCACAGAGCTGAACAGAACCAGAACCACCACACGAGTGGCGATCTCAAAGCTTCTCCACAGGAAAATGCAGAGATAAGCCATGGGCCGGACGTCCACTTCATAGTCATCATATTTGATCTTAATGGCCAGGATGTTGCAGCGCAGCGCTCCATACACAATAGACAGGAGGGAGATCACCATCAGTGTGCCTGACATTAACAAACACAGAGAAATATGAGGACAACATCACTTAAAGGATAGGTTAGTGCTTTCCATGTTGATTTTGGTTCACTTTTCCAGATTTTTATGGATTAATTTCTGTTCTTATCACCCATTATATAATTTTCCCCACATGCACAATATCAGCACAAACTCAGCTATGGGTCTGACTTCTTATTTTGTCAATTTAACCAAGTATAAAGCTACCAGCAACCCAAAATACATTGCAAAATTACAAAATAAAAATAGATTCATACCATAAAATACCTATAAATAAAAATGTTGTATAATTATTGTTTCACTATCTATAAATACAAATACAGCCAGCAGATAAATGTAAGAAATAATACAACTATTACATATAAAGTGATTTTATCCCAACTTCTTCATTTGTTATAGATGTCTGTGTGTGCCTGTAAATCATTGAAAATATGAATAATTTATTTTTAAATGTTTTTATGGTCATATAAATATGGTGGTTATGTTACTATACATAAGCATGTTGAGTAAATTAACTGATGAATATAGACCCCCCCCCCCAAAAAAAAAAAAAAACATTCAATATTCCAAAATATATTACAAAGTTCATATGAGGCTTCAATCTGAGTTCATCAAATCAACATGTCTGTTTAGTACAATCCACTGTACTACTGTCCACTTTATTTGATTAGCTCTTACTGCTGACGCTTTATTAACTTCAGACAAACTCTGGACTTTGAATTTTTGTTTCAGAACAAGACTGTGGATGTTGCCCTCCATCACTTGCACTGGAAACAAATTATTATGGGATCTTTTAATTACCAGCACAAAGAGGAGGAATGATTACAGCAAGCACAATCTGTTTAGATGTACATTAATTATTGTTAAAAAGACAGACTTGAAATATTGTGATCTTTTCCTTTAAAGCCCTGAAGCCCACATTCACATTCAGGATGTTAAAGTGCTAAGCGTAAAATAGAAGTGTCAGACTGCCAGTATTTAAAACATCTTTTATTTTGTCCTAATTCAAAGACCAGATGTCCTGCGGTGACGTTGTGTGAACCTTTACTAAATCTCTCTCAGGAATAGAAATACTGGCACCCACACACACGCGCGCGCGCGCGCACACACACACACACACACACACACAATGATGTTTCCATCACTTCAGAGGACATTATATTACACTGACTTATATTAATTTCCTGGAGACTCACCCTAACCTTAACCCTAACCACTACTTGCCTAAACTAACATCTTCACCCTGAAAGTGAATTGTTTGTGACTGTGTAAACAGATTTAGGTCCCCACAATTTAAGTAATACACGCTCCCACACACAAACACACACACAAAGAGTTGAACAGCCTGATTTCAGATCTGCACCAACTGGCAGAGAGAATCACCATTTTCCATCCTCGATATCAGAGAGGCAGTTACATAACACCACTTTGACTCATGAAAACACCATCCTCTTATTTCCAATATGGCACTTAGCTAATCAGCCCACATCACAGTGGAGCTGTGTACTGGTGACGAAGGGGAGGACAGACTGCTCAATTATAGGTAACATGTGAGCAGTAAATCAAAGAGTCACACACACTAAAATCCCCACCTCTTCCGATGGATACCCCCTGCTGCAGTACGCAGATGTAGAGCTGCAGGGTGAGCTGGGGGGCTGATCCCAGGAAGGCCTGAATGACAGAGGTACGGGCGAAGGCTGCTCGGTGAGTAAACAGTTTCCCCTCCGCCTGCCCCACCTGCCGCTCCACCTCCTCAGACTGACCCCTGCGAGGAATCTGCTTCTTCCTGGTGATGCTGACATAAGGCTCCTCCACACGGCCCACACTGCCGTAGATACAGAACGCCTCCAGACACCTGCAGCACAGCAACAGAGATCATTAAGAGCTGCAGACACTTTAGAGGCACTTAATGAAGTGCTGCAGATAACTTTCCATTTTCGATCCATCCAAATGCATATTATTGTTTTTCATTTTAATTACAATTATTAGGCTTTCCATTAACTTCATCAAAACAGAGGCTTGTCTTCCTTCTTCACCACATTAATAATAATAATAAGGACTTCCGGTGATGGCGGAGCAGCGCTCAGTCGCATCCACAGAGCGGTTTGCTTAATAACAGTTTTCTGTCCTCCCAACTTTGCTGTTAACGACGGTGGAACTACATTATTGCTGTCGGAAACGTTCTTTCGCCATAGTATGTCCGAACAAAAGCAAAATAGGAAACAGAATCGCAAAGACAGAGCTCAAGTGCTGAAGCTAACGGACCACAACTACCTTGCTAGCCAAAAAGAAAACAACGGCGGGAAAATGGACGACGACTTTTCAACGGACTCGGAGGCTGCTACACCGGTTGGTAGCCCCTCTTCCAGCC
>NC_060156.1:17013275-17041175 GCF_021292245.1 Micropterus dolomieu | reverse complement strand
TGTATTTCTGGACTGAAGAGTAAATCAGCATCAAAATGTTTACAACTTTTATCTAATATAACTTTATAATTAATTTAACTGATATTTATTGTTTGACACTCTGGCTGTATACTTTATTTTTGTTTTATAATTTTTTTTGTTTGTTTCTTTGTTATTTAGTTTTTCACTGTCTCTGTTTTTTGTTCCTTATAAAAACGTGAACTGTAACTATACAATTCTTGTAATAAAAAAATAAAAAAATAATGATAATAATTTATTTGAGTAGCACTTTTCAATACAGGTAAAGTTCTTCAGCATACAATCAACATAAAAACACATACATACAGTAAGTCAAAATAAAATAAGATAAAAATAAAAGTTGACATCACCCAAACACACAAAAACTTAAAGAAACAAGTCTACTACGGTTTTAGCAGCTCTGTGAGGCTATTCTCAGGCTCAGTGGTGCTTTGAGCTGAATGCTAATGTCAGCAAGCTAACAAGTTCACAATGACAAAAACAATAAGGTGCTGATGTTGAACTGTTCAGCATCTTAGTTTAGCATGCTAACATTCGCTAATTAGCACTAAACACACAAGTACAGCAACTGACAGGAATGTTATTAGTTTTGCAGGTATTGAACCAAAGTACTGGACAAAAAAGCTAAAGTTAAGGGATCATCAAAACTATTAGAATGCATCCTGAGGGGAACATGAAGGCCTGTACAGAGTGGCTCTGCAACCCATCCAATATCTGTTGACCCATTTCAGTCAGTATGGCTGCAGACTCTTGGTCTTGTTTGATAAGTGGCTTAAATGATTAAATCAATTATCAAAACTGTTGAAAATTAATTAATTACTTATTTAAAAAGTAAACTTCACAGCATTTCCTGTGTCAGCACAATGTGATGAATGGCATATTTTGCTGAAGTGCCTCTTTATACACAGATTAGATGTTGGATCACATTCGACCACACTGAGTCAGCTTCAAACACAGTTTAAATGCTTACTATAAGAGCTAAAAAAAAACTTTAATTGATCTTTGGAAAACATCACAAATACCTTCAGTACATCTTGAGCAAAATGATTTGTCATGCACCTCCCAATGTGAAAGAATCAAGTTTGAGGAAATTTTATGAAAATTCGGTCCCTTAAAGGCTTTTCTGGAAGATGTTTGTATCACTTGTAAAGATAACTCTCACGCTTTATCAGACTGAATGGACTAGTGCGGTCTACTGGGTAAGGCTGCACTTTTATTATTTTTGATTTTATATTTATTTACTTGTTTGTAATGTCTCTTTTGATTGTGTGTTTGTTTCCTGTGTGTGCATGCTCCTAATATTTATTGTGTTCTTGTGAGTTCTCTTCTTTTTCTGAAGAAATTTAGGGCTGGAGCTTCTGCTTTTTCTCATTTTTGATTAATTTACTGATTATTTGATTTTTTGATAAATGGTTTAGTCTATATAATGTCAGAAAGTAGTGAAAAATACCCATCACAATTTCACAGAGCACAAGGGGATATCTTGTAACAACAATCAATCATTAACAGATCAGTTTAAGTTTTAAGTGATATAATATAAATACAAGGAGCAACTACTCACATTGGAGAAGTTGTAACGTGAGAAAAATTGGCATTATCTGCTTGATAAATTATTTAAACTATTGATTAGCCAATCTGTTGTAGATAAATTTTCTCTCTCAGTAAAAGGTCTGTGATATGACTGGTGACCTGTGTGTACCAAGGAAATAACATACCAATGAAATGCAACAATTGTGAGCAGCTGTAGATGACAGTTTATTATATACTATTAAAATATATATTTATAATACTCATCATCAGTATCTATCGGTACACCAGCATTTAGCTCTCTGTTTAAAGAGATTTCAGTAACAGTCACAGTCAGTTGTCTGCCAGTGAGATACTAAAACACTTTAGTGCTGGGTTTGGGAAAAAGGCCAGAGGTCTGTGTTGGTAAAGCAGCACTGATACAGGGTTCCAATAAAACAGCAAGGCAGGGGGATTTAAACCAAGCGGCTGCTGAGGGACAGACTGTTTATCAGCTTGAACTACACTGGAGTGGCACACCCAGTGAATGCATGACTGATTTAAAAAATATAAATAAAAAAGGCTGAGTCTTTGAGCAGCTTTTCGGATGTTAAAATACCAAAATCTCATTGAAGGATGAAGCGATAAGCATCTGTCCCTGCTCAACTCCGCATGTTTTAAGTCGATGTGTTTGTGTGTCTTTAGGTAACAGAGTAAGTGGAGTTTACTCACAACAGACAGATAACATAATCTCGACTTAAAGCGGCTATAATCAACATTTATATAATATCAATGGATCACATTATTACTGCAGTTTCTTTCAGCTTTGTGGCATCTTTCAGCTCTTTGTTCGGTTTCCGGCTCCCAACTGCTCAGCACCAAACAGCAGACAGACAAAGATATTGACTAGCTGGTGAACATAGTGGAGCATTTAGCAGCTCAAGAGATATTTTCCTCAGGAGCCGGTGGAGAAAAACTGAGCAAAAAGAGAGTGAATCTCGGGTGAACTCAAACATGACTCCAAGTGAATCATAATGTTGATGTGTAAAAAAGCAACTGTTGTTTATGCCTAAAGCTTATTCTTGGTGTTTTTTCACAGGAAATTTCAAGTTTCCACATCATACTGTAAGTTGCATATTGAACTATAGTTTCTAAATCCACTTGTACATGTCATCTTAACTTTCCTCCTTCACTTTCCTACTGAATGTGAAAAACGTCTTCTAGTGTCAAACTCTGCACCCCCATCACTCTGTACTGTTACTTTTTTAAAAATACTTTTTTTGAGTGAAGGGGGACTCTAAATATTGTAAAATCTACAGAAAACATTGGTACATGGACCTTTAATATTATTTTGTTAAACTACTGTTCCTCAGGCCAACAATGTACTTTCATGCTTATCAAACTTCTGTTGGAGATTAAATGAAGAAATGAACACACATGTCTGATGTACACTCACAAACAATTAAAATAAGGTTGCTTATTAGAGTGTTTTCAACACATTAAAGCAGCAGTGCAAAGCGTTGTTGTCACGACAAAGCATGATAAGGACTCTGCTTAAGATATTAGAAGTGTTGTTTTGGGCGGATGAGACTCTGAGAAGAGGAAGTGTACAGTACAGAGACAGACATTTCCCTCTCTGGTTGTGTTGTCAGAGATAAGGAGCCAGCTGCGACACACTCTATTCTTAGATCTGCTCTTCACTGAGGACAGACGCAGTCTGAAGAGTAATCATCTGAATGCACACTGGAGGGGAAACGGGAAGGGTCAGCACCACAGAAGCCACTGCTGGGGAGTCAACATGCTGCCAGAGATAAAAAATATGGATGCTGTTGGGTCTTCATAAATATAACAGTCTCTATCAGTTTATATACTCTGGCTGAAGGCTAATTGAATAGTAACAAGTCTACTTAAGATGGCAAGTAACAGCTGTTTATTTTTGATTAATTTATTAATTGTTTAATCTTAACATTTCAGAGAAAATAGTCCAAGGAGCCCAAATTGACGTCTCCAAACTATTTTTGTCCAAACAGTCCAAACTCCAAAGATATTGAATTCATGATGATATAAGACAGAGAAATGCAGCACAAGTCACACATCTGAGGAGCTGGATCCAATAATCCATTGGCATTCTACTTAATAACTGACTGAAATGATCAATCAATTATCAAAATTGCTGGTTCAGGGTAAGTTTGTTTATTGACTGATTACTATTACTATTATTGATAACTACTATTACTACTATTACTGTTGAACTGAATAATCTACAGACCAATCCATTATTCTAAAGATTCACAAAACATCTAAAAATTGTAAAAACAAATACGAAGCACAAATTGAGACTTTCAATCGAAATCTTTTGATTGCTTGTCAATAATGAATGAAACAGTAACTGTATAGGTCTGCTTTTCTAAACAATACTCACCCGTGTCTCACACACCACACATTCATCTCCCCCAACAAAAACAAACACACAGACAAATTAAGTATCTATAACATACTCTAATAGTCACAGAAAAAAAGTAGAGGAATAATAGAAATAGAAAATAAATAAACAGGATAGGGGGGAAAGATTGCTCAGAGATTACTGAAGCTTAGGGGCGCCACACTGCGTAGCCTACTGTACTCTCTGTTCCCCAAACAGTAAAACGGATTTTCTCTAGATTCCAAAAATAACTTTTAAAACGGCTGAAAATCCGGATGTGAAAGATGAATTGGCAGAAACAATATTATAGGAGTCTATGCTCAGTAGATTAAAAGGTCAACTGGAAAATGGCATTTCCTCTCGAGACCTTTTTTGGTACTATTGTATAAACAAAGTGCCTCTCTAGGTTTTGACAATAACTTAGCATTATGAACTTGTGTAAATATTTCTCTTTTTATGAAGAAAAAAACACTGAATGAAGATATTTTGCAGGAACTGCTGATATTTTTTGTCTTGACTTTGTATTTGCTGCTTAATTTCATTAATTTACCTTTGGAGTTTCTTCTCCGTTCTTTATCATATTCACTCCTGTCACTTACATGCCGCAATGTACCAAACCTCTTCTTTAAAACCTTAAATGTCAAATATTGTCGCAGATTAATTTCTGTCAATCCACTGATCAGTGAATTGACTAATCGTTCCAACTCTTATGATGGGCTTCCGTTAGGGCTGCAACTAACAAGTGTTTTTATTCCCTTGCCTGTCCATCTGCCTTTTAGTTTCTTGATTGATCATTTACACATACGCCTCAATTTCCTAGCATCCAAGGTAAAGGTTTTCAAATCTCTCTATGAAACTACAAGTTGCTAAATTGACTGTTTATATTCACAAGGCCTACTGTCATGCCATGAGTGTGCTTATGATTGCAACTAACAGCTGTGTAGACTAATCCATTAATCGTCATCGTGATTTAATCATTAAATCAGAGCCCAAAGTGACGTCTCTTTATTTATGATAAAACTGCACACTTTACACACCTGATGCCTGTTTTGTACAGAACATTTTCTTAACATTTTCTCTATTGATTGATTAATCATTTACCCATATGGCCATCACATTCATTTACTTTCAAATGTCTTTAATTTTGCCTTAAAGCCAAAGAGATTCGCTTTACTAAAATGACAAAGAAAAGCTGCACATTCTCACACTGAGAAGCAAGTGTTTGTTGAAAAATGATTTAAATGATTAATCGAATACTAAAATAGTTGTCTGTCTCGTTTCAGCTCTAGTTTCCATATTACAGGAGATGAATGAGTTTTTTGGGTTTTTTTACCAGATCTCCTGCTGTTTGTATTGATCATGCTGTCTGTGAGTACAGTAGGGAGGCTTTCTACATGCAGGATTAGGCTCCTACTGCTGCAGGCAGATGGTCCAGACAGGTCAGATCAGGGCTTACACGGGAAGAAGGTCTATTATGGTTTAAAGCACTAGTGTGCAGATGTTTTCCAGCTTCAACAGCTTCTTCATGCGCTCCAGCAGCGCTTTATGTCCTTTCAGACGGAGCAGCCATGAATAACACAGCTGAAGATGATCAAACTGTCACAGGGAAGAGATCTTATTGGATAGCCGGTGGTGGCTGAGCAGACTGGCAGCTGTGTATATAACATATCGATAAGCAATGGGCGTATTGATCAGCAGTATATTTCCGAACTACATGGCACAGACATACATTCACTGCGCATAAGCAGCGAGTTGGAGCAAAAGGACGGAGAAAATCAAAACAACAGCATGTGCGCGACGCATTCATCAAAGCATCCGTAATCAGCTTATGTGCAGGCAGGTTGGGGATGTTTTTAAACGAGAAAAATCACCTCTGTATAAACCGTTTCTTTGTGTGACACGGTGGAGATCAGGGACGCGATCCCGTGCGCCTGTACGGGCCAGCCTTTAGAGAAACAGACAGATCAACAAGCCACCACTGACCTGACGACGGGTCCGAGCTGCAGGATGTGCAGCAGCAGGACGAGCGGTCTGTCTCTGCTCAGGTCCCGGTGGATGAAGGTGAGGGTCAGCTGCACGAGCACGGACGGCACGAGCGTGAAGAGGAGCGTGAGCCCCTGCCAGATTTGGTCTCCAGCTGAGCGATACGTGGAGCTGAGGTAGAGCGCTGCCGTGGTCTCGGCCGTGAACAGAGACACCGACACAAAGATGGAACTGGGGAGTCGCATCCTCGCTCACTCCGCCATTTGGGGAATGCGGGAAACACGCTGCTTCGCACGGGGTCCGCACGTCCATAACGTTACCACCGAGCGGCCCGTCAGTCAGTCACCCGCTGGAGGGGACGCCCGCACCCGCAGCTCCTCTGCGATTTTGAGGCCGGCAGGATGTTTTCACAGCCAAGTGTTGTTCCGGGCAGGGTCTGCGGGGGGCGCAAGAGGCACTGCGCCCTCTGGCGCGTGCTGTCGGCACGACACCTGTCACTGAAACGCCCTGCGGACTGACATGTAGCCTATAGCCTCGATATGGTTAGACAGCATTAAGGATTGTTTTACTTATCAGATAAATCACAGATAAGTTAGAAACAGGAGCGTCACTTTATTATTTAAATTAATATTAAGCTATGTGTTGAGTTTTAAGGATACAATTCAGAAAGTAAACCTTTCTCACATATTTGGGTCATTTCTGCTATTGGTGACTTTTAAGTCCCCAGGAAGTTACTCTAAATATTGTACTTGAAATAAATTAAATTATAACATCAACACAAAACATTTCATGTAAAAACATATATTTTAATTTTTAATAACCTTTTTGAGGGAACATACACTGCTTTTTACAATGTCCTCAGAGCGATTTTTCAGTTTCAGTGAGACACATTTGCCCTGTTAGTTTGTGTTTTTTTCACCTTCTGAACAAAAAACCACTTCAATTCCCATAAGTCCATATTCAGGAAGTACATCACTCCATTAGAGGAGAACTCAAAGGAGCAAATTGAGTTGGACACCAACTTTCTGTCTGTTTCTTTTGCAAGTTTTATGGCGTTAACTTGGGTGTCCTACTCTTGAATTTCCACCCTGTTAGGCTAAATTATGAAGAAAGTAAACCACATTTTTCAAAAATAACAACCATGTTTGATATCTACACTAAAGTACTATGTATTTGTGGAGAGATATCTTGTGCTTGCTGTCTCACAGAGCAATGGCTAATTTGGTTTTAAAATGTACACCCTGTTAGGTTTATATACCCAACAGGTTGGAACATAACAGGGTGGACATTTGAAAAAATCTATTACAAAATATCAGGAAATGCATATAAATGCTAATAATAATTAAATTGTCATTTAAACTGTTTGTGTAATTTACCAATATACATGCAAGTTAACACTTTTGATATATACAAATATATTCTATATCCATTTAGTTGGCTTTAACTCTGTCCCACTGCATCACTATCAAGTATCAACTGATCACACCCTCTTGTGTATGATCAGTTAATATTCATTTACACAATGTTTGGATAGGCAGTAACATGTATTTTTTTATGTTTAATGTCCTGTATGTTTAAAAAAGTATTTAATGTATTTTCTATTAATTTAAAATGTGTGAGTTAATGACAAAGTTAGGTTAGGGTGCTTTCCACCCTGTTGGTAACATTTATTTTTTAAATAACTTAAAGACCATATTGAAAGTTTTGCATATTTTTATGTTAATTTGTAAAGTTGTAAATTATTAACATCATACACATGTTTGTTTGTGTACATTTCTGTTATAATTCAACATTTTTGCGTAAATTGGGTGCAAAAACGTGACATTTCTAAAAAATGAACATATGTTCTGCTCAAAAAGTCTTGTTTTATTAACATTCAAGGAAATAGGATGTATGTGTTGGAATAAGGGACACATAAGGTGTAAGAAAAGCTAAGTATTGTTGAATATTTACATTATTAACACTTTGCAATATCTATGTGTCCCTAACAGGGTGGAACTCTCTCACAGTCCAAATCTGAAGTGCTTGAGCTCTAACAATACACATTCATTAAGATTAAACATGTAATTTACCTCATTAAATGTTAAAAACTTGAAAAAATTATCATATTTACCCAAAATGTTAGCACATCCAAAAATCACCAATAGCCAGGAATGCCTCATTTACCCATGACAAACATTAACACCAGCCTACATCTGTAACACACAAAAGAGCCATTTAATATCAAGGGGTAATAGACAGAAGGGGGTATTTGTACAAATTATTTGTCTCGGGAATTATTAAAATTTTGAGATTTTAGGATATCTCTTCTGAGAAGACTTTCTCTTATAACATATCTAACCCCAAACCTCTAACATGCACTTCCTTTGCTCTTCTTCTTCTATCTCCTTACTATTATCTTGTATTGATTGCACTATTTTGTTAACTCTTACTTCTTTCCCTAGTAATAGGTGTCATTTACACCAGAGACGCTTGGGGTAATGTCCTCACCACATTTTGAAAGCATTTGTTAAAAATGTTCCTAAAATATCTTGCACCAAGAAATGTTAACTAACAAATGAAAATCCTTTGAGAAAGGTTTATTTGCCTAGAAAACATGCAAAGCAATTTAAATATAGAAGAAACAAATGTCCATTACTCAGTGATCTCCACTGGCTACCCATGGCCTCCAGAATCAGATTCAAGTTTCAAATTCTTGCATTCACAGTGACTACTGGGTCTGCACCCATGTATCTACCTAAACTCCATAATACAAGTTTACGTTCCTTCTCGGCCACTACGCTCCTTCAACGAATGCCGCCTGGCTCTGCCATCACTTCACACAATGCAATCCCAGTCCCGGCTGTTCGCATCTGTGACACCACGATGGTGGAAACGAGCTACCACACGCAATATATTGCAGCATTTCAGATTTCTTCAAAATAGTTTTTAAAATCTTCTCATCTTGTTTTTGAGCATTGTCTTATCTCATGACACAAGTGTATCATCATACCCCTAATCTGAGCCCTTATGTCCCCATCACTTTTCAACACAAAGTGATTCCCTTGTCCCCGTACATGCTATTAACTCTTATATTATCTGTTGTCACTTGTAGATCTCATACTGCAGCCTATTGCTGCTTTATTGATGCTTGTATGTTTTTCCTCAAATGTAAATTTGTTTCCCAAATGAGTAAATGTAATGTAGGCTAATGTAATAATTATGCCCTTTGGTCTTTTATTAGGCTTGCATTTTTTATCTAAGTTGTAGTTAATATATATTATTTAAGGTGTATAGTAGGCTACATTGTTAAATTACTGTGTCTTGTTACCTAATTTTCTCTCTGGAGCTGCTTTTATGTTTTGACCAGCTAAAGACAATTTTCCACTCTGGTGGACAATAAATCGCTGTTCTCTTGTAACTAAGAACTTTAATTTTTCATTAATTAAAACCATAGATCAATGGATGTATTGGTTACCCTGGTCCAGGATATATATGATACAACCTTTTTGAAAATGTTCTCCTTTTTTAGACCCATGAACTCTGATGGACATGCTGTATATACTTATTATTTCTTTACCCAAAATACCTGTTTCACATATGATATGTGACTCTTGATGAGATGATGTTTTCTTCTTTCTCTGTCAAGTTGTAAAGGAAACACACTGGAAATGTCATTGTCAGAGATGCTTTGATTTATGTTTTAAATATATGTTTTCATATAAATCAGATAGTTATGATAATGTTGCAGTTTCAGAAAACAAAAAACAGATTTATTTCATCCAGACGCTTTTATTAATTATTAATAACAATAATCCTTTAGACTTTGTTGTTGCAAATGGAAAAGCACACACACACACACACACATACACAGCTTATAAATGTTCCACAACAAGCACAATTAGCTTTGGGAAACTCCTTTGGTTTCCTAATATTTAACTTTATTACCCTGTACACACACAGCCCAAAGCATTTTTGGTTTCTAATGTTGTCAGAGAGATGTGATCAAATTTCAATCCCTCAGTCAACTGTAATTTAACTGTAATTTAACTGTAATTTAACTTGACTTTTTCTCAAATCATAACAAATTGAACATTTCGAAGATCCCCATACGGTAACTAGCACAGTTTGAAACATCAAATATACACACAGCTGTCACACTGCTACACATGGTGTAACCTCAATTCAAACAGGCGAGTCTGTCATATGCACACTATTAATAGGACAATCTACAGTTATTTCTCTCATCATCTGTTGGCTTTACATCTCTACCAAACTTGACTATTTTACAGGTTCATTATCAAAATCCCTCCATTATATTTGTCATTAAAAGTTCAGACAACAATAATTTCACAATAATCAACTCAAAGGTCTACAATACGTGACGCTGAGCTGGTGAAATGGTAGAAAAGGTTTAAAGGCATTTTGTGACAATTGTGTTTCTCTTTTCTGTTTTTCTTTTCTGCGAATTGGGTTGTGATTGCCAGTTATTTTAGCTGTCAATGGTATATGTGCATGTGTGTTTCTGACCTGAGGGCAGCATCTTTTTAGAATATGCTGCAGTTTCAATCTACTAGCATAGAAAAAACTGCCAATATTTTATTGCAGGGGTTTTCAAACTTGAGCAAAGCTGTTTTTTAGACTATATTTGTTTCCATTTTGGGAAATTGGCACCATTAAAAATATGAATCAGTTAGTTCCAGTATAAGGACTGTTTTTTCTATGACGTTCCTGATTTATGGACGTTTATTAGTGACATTGGAGATAATGACAATCTCATCTGGAAGTGTAAGTCACGTTGAATCTAAAAGTATGTGTAACATGTCTCTGTGTTTAGATTTGACTGAGTTATAACTCAGAGAAAGAGAACATTTGTGACTCAAATTCAAAGTCTCTCACTCCACGCCTCCTCTTCAACTCTCTCATGCCGCCCTGGGGAGGCCCACAGTTTGAACACCTCTGCATGAGTACAACTGAATACATTGTAAATTGAAATGGACAATGTTACAGTAAGTGGAATGAATCTGTTAAAGCCTGGACAAGCTGAACAACCACTTTAGTACAGACACAAAAAAGAGCCTTTTTCTACTGCAACTGTACTCAAATGTGATTTTCTAAATCCCAAACACCATCCATCCCCCCACTCCCACTCTGATCACAGTTACAATCAAGACAGTGTTTCTACCAATCCAGTTATTGAAAGATTTCAGAGGGAGGGAGTGTTGTCTGAGCAGCAGGTTCATTCACACAAAGACACTAAACAGAGGAAACTCTGACTGGTCCGGCTGCAGGAGGTCAACGAGGAAACAAACAGTGCCCGACAGGCCTTCAAACAGGCTGAAGACACTGGTCACTGAGCGGGAGCCTGCCTTAAACTCCTCAGTGAAGAGGAACTCTGCAAACCTTTGGGGAGGAAATAAGAAGAGAGGAGAGACATGAATCTAAAGTGACATTTTAAGTGAAGAGATTACAGCTGATGGGAAGCAGGACGGATGTACAGAAACACTGAGGGCACTGAAGTCATGTTTTCTGTATTTCTTGCCTGAGAAGAGATTTACATTCTAGAAAAACACATAAATTAGACATGACGGGGTGTCTGGTAGCCGCCATAGCAGCTCTGTGAGGCTCCACTTAAGCTAAATGCTAACATCAGCATGCTAACATGCTCACAATGACAATTCCATGCTGATGGAATAACGTTTATCATGTTCAGCAAGTTCAGCCTATTAGTATGGTAACATTTGCTAATTAGCGCAAACACAAGTACAGCTGAGGCTGATGATGTCATTAGTTTTGCAGGTATTTGTTCATAAACCAATGGATTCATAAACACATTCACATTGTGACCTGATGATGGTGCTAGAGGACAAGTTTAGGAATCACCACAGACACGAATGCATCCAATATTTGTTGAGAGTTAAAAACAGAAAAGAGAACCTCCTGGTGGTCATATAAGGAGATATAGGATTGATTCATGAATATTTGAATAAAATTCATGGCAATCCATCCGACAGTTGTTGAGATTTTTCAGTCTGGACCAAAGCGGTGGACTGACAGACAGATCAAAACTGCCATCACATTTCAGCTTGGGATGGCTTCAACTGTGACCTCATGACCTTAGTATTTCTAGACAGTCCTGAGAAACAGTAGGAGGGATTTCTTACCTCTGCGCACGGTAGATGTATTTCGAGTTGCCTGTGAGCCGATAAAGCAGGAGAAAGACGTAAGCGCTGCCTGCAACTCCATGACAAATCCCAGGTCCCTTCTTCAGCAGGCCTTTCTGCCACACGAGCTCCCCACTCCGGATACACGTGTCCAGATACTGGGGTTTCTTATTGATCAGGTAGGCCTTAGCAAAAAGATACGCCACACCTGCACAAGAGGTTGGAAAAACAACATCTGAGAAGCCATGTATATGAGCACCTGTGCATGCTCACGGTGATGTGTGTACAACACTGAGTGTACCTGGGGCTCCGTGGCACCAGTGCACCAGTTCGTTCTCTCTCTCGATGATGGCACCCAGCTCTGCAGGCCAGTTACAGTTCTGCTCCTGGTTCATTAGGAAATCGACGCTCTGCCACACCAGGTCCTTCTCTGCCCAACTGAGGTTGTCCTGGTAGCTCAGCAGCATCTGGAGCACTGATGAGAGGCCGTGGGCTGCACCTGTGAGGACGGGGGGATCATACACATGCACCCACCAAACCGGGCATGCAGGGAAGCAACATGCCAGGCACACAAACAGACACAACCCAAAGCATACAAACATTCACAAAGGACTACTAGAGTTTTGGGGTTATTTTTGCTTCTTACCTTATAAACTGTAGCCTACTATACAAACTTGATAGTTCTGTTTGACAGTAATTGTAAACTACATGAAAAAGGTTAGAACCCGAAACTTGATGATTCCCAGAATAGTTGAGCTCCTGTCAAGTACATAAGCAGCTGCACAATCACCGTCCCACTTCATGACCAGAGGATACAAATTTGACCAGAGGATACATGCTGAACTAGGAAACTGTATATTAAATTATTAAAATAAGAGCAGAACTAATACAAAACATAGAGTAATAATAAAAACATGCTTATGTGCAGTAACCTTGAGGTTTCAAAGACAAGATATTCATCTAATGCCTCAGAGTGATCAAGAACTATACATGCTTCCATCTGAAAATGCAGAGTGAAGAGGTGGTATTGTGCTTTTTGCCGCTCCTTGATTGAGTTTATATCTTTTTTGTGCATGCAATAGGTTTGCAAAGTGCCCAAAGTCCAGCCCAAAGGGAGTTCCCATCTCCCACAGAAAAGACTCCTCTGAACTGCCTGAAAACAGCTCCTTTGTAGTCCAGCGTTTCAGCAAAATGCACATCATATAACGCTCGCCAAGCAGCTAGTCCAACACGCCCTCAAAAACACCGGTGGAAAAACATTGAGCTGCAGCACACACCTCTCTCCCTTCCAAACACTAGCTATTCTCCAGGCAGTCAATGGACATAAAGTTGTTACTGTGATGTAGAGACAATGCTCAGCTAAAACTTTATGGATGAAAGATATTTTTGTTACAGATTAATAACTCACCACTATGAAACTCTTGCTCCAGTCCATGTTGCTAAGCTGCTAAGGGCCTATACAGCTGAACCGAAGCCGTGTTTACCGGCTTCTCACTGACCCGCCCTTCTCTGCTTCTGATTGCCTAGTAGTCCTTAACTAGGAACTGTGCATGTGCAACTCCCAACAAAGATCATTTAGAGAAAAGATGTATCACTCCATCGCTAAAACAAAGCCTTCAACACAGGGTGAAAAGAGGAGCTAAAGCAATGTGCAGTATGACAAAAATATGGTGTTTTTTGAAAATTAAACCATGTAAACCTGTTCTGGCAACCCCTATATAAGATGTTGAACCTTAAAAGGGGGCATAATACCACCTCTTTAAGAAATTAAAACAGCTGTTTGTAGTCTTGAAATCCCCCAGGCAAGAAAGTCGACTTTGGACGATTCTGCCAAACCACGGATTACATTCAAGGTGAATATTTTCTCACGTTTATTTGCCAACTTTTGAAAAATGTCTGGCTTTCTACAATATATGCAAAGGGTAACTACGGAAAGGTTAGGCTTAGGGAAAGATCATGGTTATGGCAAATAAAATATGGTTAAATTGTAGTTAAACATTCAACATTTTGGAAAATAAGCTTATTTCTACCCTGTCACACTGCCTGTCTGATCGGCCCGGTTTAGTTTAGGTCTCTGTGAGTTTTGCTTATTGGTCTGTTCAGTATCTATTATTTAGTCTGTTATGTTTAGATTAATTCTTGCCTGTTCTGTGTTTTGGGATTGATTGTTTTGTTTAATTCTTGTCTTGTGTTTTGGAACCTGTCAGCCTGTTGCGAGTTATTTACGACTTTATATCTGTTTATAGGTGTTCATGTTTCTGTTGGGATTTGGCTGTGGCTTTGTTAATAGCTCTGTTAGTTTGGGCCTATTTTGTTTTTGTCTGTGTTTCTGTCAGTTCATCACCCTGCCTGCCTGTGTCTGTCTGCTGTCATTATTAGTATCACCTGTTTGTGCTCCGCCCTCCTTGTTAGCCAGTGCTTAAATGTTTGTTGCTTCTGTTTAGCTTTTGCTGGTTCGTCATATGTTCATCCTCTGCCGTGTGTCTTGCCTGCCTGCCTGTTTCTGCTGCCTCATTTTTGGATTTTCCTTTTGTTCTGTCTTCCCCTAGATTATTTGTTTATGTTTTTGCTGCTCTGTGGACTACCTCTGTTAGGATTACCTTTGTTGTTTTTTGTTGGCCGTAAGTTTGGCTTCTTCCCCTTGTTAATAAATTCTAAGAGACCGTATCTGTCCCGCCTACTCGTCCTGCATTTGGGTCCTGAAACCTGCAATTCATTGTTACTACACTTCAGTTGTGTACAGATTAGTCAAACAAGATACAACATATTAATTAGTGAGCTTGTAAGTGTTCGCAAGGCGGTTTTCATTACCGGTGGACAGATGCAGAGTAGCTGTCTCCCCATTTCAAGTATTAGTGCTAAGCTAACTGTCTGCTGGCTGTAGCTTTACATTTACTGTACAAACATGAGAGGAGTATCTTCTAACTCTCAGCAAGAAAGTGAATAAGCATGTTTCCAAAAATGTCAAACATATACTTTAAGGTTAGCCACCTAACTTCAGTTTCAGGAAAGATCATGGTTATTCTTAATAAAAACACAAACATGAACTGCAGGTTTCTGACGGAACACACTCTGGTCTCCTGCATGAAAGTCAAACGTGCTACAAACCCATCCACCACCCTGATCTTCACACCTTTACAGTCCTCCTCACTACATAAGCAGGTAAGTCAGTCAGTCAGTCAGTAAGTAAACTTTATTTGTATAGCACTTTTCACAGACACAAGTCACAAAGTGCTTTACAAAAACAAATGGCACACTACGTCCTACCCTGGCACTCAACGCTGGGATTGGACATAAATGAGGAGGTGCAGAATCCTCAAAAATGGACATAATTCGCTGGGATACTAGGCCGAGTCTTCTTAAATAACGTTGGACTCGTGCAGGGAAAACACAGCTCTCTGAGTGTCTGTGAATTCCATTTTTATCTGCAGCTTATTGATGTTGAGCAAATAAAAGCAGAAACCCCTTTGTGAGCAAATCTTTCAGGACAAGCAAACTGTAACTCATGCAGCACCTTTAACCAGGTGTGTTCACAGAACATCCAGATATTTCTACTTTAAAAATGTGTAATTTGTTTCACCTCCTTCATCATCCTCAAAGTTCTTGATCTCCAACCCTGACAGTTGTCTTCATCTGATGCAATCCAGGAAAGGAAATGTAAATTTTACACATGTTAACATAACAACCCTACATCTCTAACTGCCTACAAATTGTCATTGTGTGATAACGGAAGATCCTCCTATAATCAGATGACTAAAATCTTAATTTCTAAATGGTAATCAACACTCGAACTGACCTGGATAACAAGGACAGACATTAGACTTAAAGGAAAATGACAAACTTCTATCTATCTGTGAAGTAATTTTATTTAAAGCTGGTGTTCTTACCAAGATACTCCGTTCCATAGTACGAGTACATGAGGGGGAAAGGCTTTCTCTTCCTCTTGGCGTACTGTTTTCCCGATTCAATGATGGCCTGGCAAATAGATTTGATTTGATCTTTGCTCAGAATCTGCAGAATAAAAGAGAGAGTCATAAAGTAGAGGTATATACACATATATGGTTGAAGAGTTATCAAAAATATAGACCTGATGTTAGAGCTGAAGCGATTCTCAAAAGAAAATTAATCGCCAAGAAACTGTTTAATTGTTTATCAAGCAACAACATCTCATATTTGCTGTTTCGCTCCTCTCCAATGTGTGGATGTTTCCCCCGTTTTATATCATTATATGTGGAATATCTTTGGGTTTTTAAACTTTAGCATGACCAATATAGGATTTTTGAGGCAGATGCTGATATCAATATTTGACAGTTTAGGACATGATAGGATTTTTTTCATCAATTTGCAGCATCAAGGTTCTGGGTTCGAATCCCAGCTGGGGCAAGGCCTTTCTGTATGGAGTTTGCATGTACTCCCTGTGTTTGTTTTCTCCGGGTGCTCTGATTTCCCCCACCATCAAAAACAATGTATATCAGATGTATTTATAACCAGTGCTCTTGACCGAGATCTGGAGTTGGTCCCTGGGTGCTGCCCACCGCTCTACTTGAGATGGCTCAAATGCAGAGAACTATTTTATTTATTTATTTATTTTTTAGATAATTGATTAGAGAGACTAAGCAGAACATTTTACAGTTAAAAAACATATTGGTGCTCTCTAGTGGATAACCTCTATATTGACCTGTACTGACATTTCTTACTTGCAGCTGAGATATAAGTCAAAAACAACAGCTGTCTGCAATATGATAATATTGGCTGATATATTGACACAACAGAATGATCAGTCCAGCTCTATTTTGGACAGCTTGAAGCTCTCAGAAACAGTGATTGCCAAATTTTATGGAATGAAGGTTTATTTTTATTAATATTTTAAATAATTTATATAGGCTATGTATTCATCAAAATATAAATTCATCAAATCTTGACAATAAAAATAATTGTTAGTTGCACCTACAGGCTACACATAATTATGTTTTTGTTTACTAATCATCTTGTGAATATTAATTGTCGGCTTAGCAATAGGCCCAACTACTTCTAGGAAAATTGTGATGCCAGTTCACTATTTTCTGACATTTTGAATAACTAATCTAAAATAATCAGTAAGTTTTGCATATAGATTATCATTAGTCAAAGATCTGATTTACATACATGTTTACAAGTATTAGGCCTGGTGTTAACAAACATTTAACAACATCAGAAAATGTTAATTAAAGTTGGTTGTAGCAGTGGTGGAAAAACGTGTATAGAAAGAGTAGTACAGTAAAACCAAATATGTAGAAATATTCTGTTAAAAGCAAAAGGCCTTCATTCTAAACATATCTTACAATAGCCTTAGTGTCAAAATACACTTAAAGCACCAAAAGTCGGCTACTCATTATGCAGAATGTCACATATTAGAATAATGTGCATGATAATACAGCATAATTTGCTTTTTAATTAGGGTGAAGGCTAAAATGGGCCAAATAAGGTTGGAGCTTTAAAGCGCCCTAAAGGTTTACAGCCAATCACAGTTACAGATCTTACATTGTTGCTACAACACTAGTTGACATGGAACAATAGTTTTAATTGGTCTGAGGATGCTATGGTGGGAGGCACCAAACACACACCCATAATTTTTAAATGAAATAATTGCTCAGCTTTGGCACCCAGCTAAAATTTAAATTATTAGCTTTATTAGCATTATCAGCTAAACTTACTGTCCCAAAAAAAGTAATTGTCTTTACATTCAAACTGAACAACTGGCCCATTTCATCTAAGTTTAGTTAAAATGGGCCAGAGGGAACCTTCTGATACTCAAAAGCTCAAAATTCTAAAACAATTATACTTTAAAAAAAATATATTTTTAATTTTTTAAATAAATAAATATTTAAGAAACCTGCAAGCCAACACTGAAGAAATGACACGTAGCTTCAAAGTAAAGTAGTGGGTGTACAGCTTGTATAACAGTATAAATTTGCTGTCCACTCAAAATAACACATCACACAGCCATTAATGTCTAAACTGCTGGCAACAAAAGTGAGTACACCCCTAAGTGAAAATGTCCAAATTGGGCCCAATTAGCCATTTTCCCTCCTCGGTGTCATGTGACTTGTTAGTGGTATAAGGTCTCAGGTGTGAACGGGGAGCAGGTGTGTTAAATGTGGTGTAATCGCTCTCACACTCCCTCATACTGGTCACTGGAAGTTCAACATGGCACCTCATGGCAAAGAACTCTCTGTGGACCTGAAAAAAAGAATTGTTGCTCCACATAAAGAAGCTATGAGAAGTTTGCCAAGACCCAGAAACTGATCTGCAGCACAATGGCCAGGACCATACAGCGGTTCAAAAGCACAGGTTCCACTCAGAGCAGGCCCCGCCATGGTGGACCAGCGTCACCATGGCAAGGCCCGCAAATAGTTTGCTGAAGACAAGCAGACTAAGGACATGGATTACTGGCACCATGACCTATGGTCTGATGAGACCAAGATAAACCTATTTGGTTCAGATGGTGTCAAGCATGTGTGGCAGCAACCAGGTGAGGAGCACAAAGACAAGTGTGTCTACATTCAAGCATGGTGGTGGGAGTGTCATGGTCTGGGGCTACATGAGTGCTGCTGCCACTGGAGAGCTGCAGTTCATTGAGGGAACCATGAATGCCAACATGTTGTGACCTACTGAAGCAGAGCATGATCCCCTCCCTTTGGACACCGGGCCGCAGGGCAGTATTCCAACATGATAACGACCCCAAACACACCTCCAAGACGACCACTGCCTTGTTAAAGAAGCTGAGGGTAAAGGTGATGGACTGGCCAAACATGTCTACAGACCTAAACCCTATTAAGCGTCTGTGGGGCATGTTCAAACGGAAGGTGGAGGAGCACAAGCTCACTAACATCCACCAGCACTGTGATGTCGTCATGGAGGAGTGGAAGAGGACTCCAGTGGCAACCCGCGAAGCTCTGGTGAACTCCATGCCTGAGGGTCAAGGCACTGCTGGTAAATAATGTTGGCCACACAAAATATTGATACTTTGGGCCCAGTCTGGACATTTTCACTTAGGGGTATAGGCCTACTCACTTTTGTTGCCAGCAGTTTAGACATTAATGGCTGTGTGATGTGTTATTTTGAGGGGACAGCAAATTTACACTGTTATACAAGCTGTACACTCACTACTTTACATTGAAGCTATGTTGTCATATGAAAAGATATAATCAAATATTTACAACAATGTGAGGGGGTGTACTCACTTTTGTGAGATAGCCTACTGTACATAAATCTAGCCTACATGTAGACAATTTGAAGTGTTAACAAGTGACAGCCCTGTTTTAGGCCACAAACAGTGCGCCATCCTCTTGTTTAGGAGCTCACCTCTATGCCCAGCTTCTGTCTGAGGACCAGCGCAGCACACAGATACCCAGCTCGCCCCACAAACAGCTCATCCGAGCCGCACTCCAGAAAATTGATGGGCGCGCACACCTCCCACAGGTTACGAAATTTGGTCAGCGGCTTAACGAAATCAGCCAAGCCCAGAGATTTGTATATCATAGCGGCAACCGCGTAGATACCGGCCCCGCCGAGCAGAAAGGCGGCGCGCATGTTCTTGTCAGGCTCCGCATCCACGTATCTGACCGACACGTCGATGATCTGCTTTGCCGTCTTCAGATATGCGTCCCGCTGCTCTGAGAACAGCGGGCACTCGCTGACATGATACAGCATGTAAGCCACCCCGGCAGGGCCATCGTACAGCCCTCCGTCGCAGTCGCTGATGTCGATGGGAACCTTTTTCAGGATTTTATCGACGGTGGCGACGACGGCGGGCACGACGGCCTGAGCGCACTGACCCGGGAGCAGCGTGCCTTTGTAGTCAGAGAAGCGGTTGGTGAAGCAGCGCGTGTTTTCCATGACAAACGACAGAAACCGCACAACATGCAGGGCCACGGTAATAACGCAGACTGCTCTACGTATCCAAGATGCGAGAGGAAACAACACATTGATTGAGCCAATCCCATCAGCCCTCATCTGATTGGACGTCAGCAGTGATGGATCAGCCTCGTGTTGGCTGTTGGGACCTGTAGCCTGTCTGCCTCTTCACAGTGACCAGCACAATTTTACTTTTAATGTCTGGTAGTGGTGAAAATTAACCAAGTACTTTTTCTAGTACAACTTCAGGTACTTGGAGTATATCCATTTTCTGCTACTTCTAATCCACTTCAATTTTACTGCACTAGCCTACATAGTTACCATTTCCTTTACAGATTCAGATTAATAATACAAACTATAATCAACAAATACATTATATAGCCTATATATAATAATAATTAGGCTAATATTACATAGCATATTATTATCATGTTGGACAATCCTGGATTTTTCTTCTTTAATGTAACTTCAGAAAACTGTATGATTAAATGTAATTTACAGGTAAAATTTTATGCAGTCTTGCTTTACATTACTTCAGAGGTCATGAGACTACTAAGGTCACAACCATCACAACACACTAAAAAAGTTGGATAATGCCCCAAATTCAGAACGTAACTGCTATTGCATGTTAAACGTGAATTCACAAGACATTTTACAAACACTGCAAAGCATTTAATGTCCTTCAGTCCTTCATCTTGATGATCTTTTCCCAGGTTCTTTGAAATTCTTACAAATCCAGATTAAATGTGTCTCTTTTCAACAAAAGTTAACCCAAAGCAGCATATCAAAATCAGTATGTTAATCATATGTAAGCTTACAATCTTTTAATATTTCACTGCAGGTAAAAATGGCTCATCCATGCAGCCAACACATGCTCTTGTTTGTTTTCCCTCTTGTTTATGAATATAAGGAAATAGACCTTTCTGCATGTGCCATCATAGAAATGGGTGATGTTGCTTTCTCTCAGGAATTTGTGTATGCCACTCGTCTCCAACAGTGCCAGGCTCCTCTTCAAACCTTTTTCCATGTGGTAGCTTCCAACCTCGCTGCTCTGTCCAAACAAAAGTATACATATTATTAAAGAGTGTTAACAATGACAAACACTGTAAAACATTTGATGTTAAAACTTGTTACAGTTTAATTTCATCCCACTCACCTGAACCAACTGGATATCTACAGCAGCTTTGGTCTTGGTGTCCATCACAGAGATCATGTGAAAACATTACAATCTTCACAATCTCCTCATGTGGTATTACACTTCTTATTGATTGTAGTGTGTGGCATATGTCCCTATCGCCTTCACACAAAACTGTCCAAACTTTACAATTTAAATAATATATAAATCCTTAAAGAGTCATCATGTCACCGTGAACTTTCACTTTGTCCAGTTTGAAGAAGGATGCTCCACTCACTGCCGGCTGAGTACTTCCCCACAGCTATAGGATGGCTTGGTTAGCTGTAAGCTATTCTAAATACTAAAAATGTAATTGTACTAAATCACAAATCTACACGGACAAAGCAGTTGAAATAAAAGGAGTAGGCTACAGCTAATTATTCAACAAGGGAAAAGCATTTGAGGAGTTGGAACAAAGGTGTCTGTCAACATTTGTTTGGCTTGTTCAACTGAAACCAGCTACTGGCTATACAGAACATTAAGGATGTTTATGTCCAACAACTTTGATTTCTTTTTCATTATTGTCGTTGTTTTTTATTATGTTGTTGTTGTTGTTGTTGGTGCCGTTTGTCTCTTTACCCCTTGCAAAAACCTACTGCCATATCAAAGTTTCAACTTATTATTTTCAATTTTCAATTCGAAATCTTCACCACCAGATGGCGACAGAAGCCCGCAGGCTCAGCCGGCTGCTGTCCAAGGTGCTGAAGGAAAAGTCTAACATGGTATCAACTGTTTGCTGAACAAATACACACAAAACTCATTTTAACTGTGGGGAATTTGTTGAATGTAGCCCTATAAATAATTAGTGTTCCACAGTGGTGGAAAGTAACTATACATATACTACAGGTATAATGAGCCTACATTTACTGAAGTAGTCTACTGTACTTTTCTCACAATATTTCATTTAAATATACACAGAGGTCAAGGTATAATAAAAAAATAATCAAATTATTAGCAGAACTTCTTTTCTTTTTTTTTCTCATCTGACCACCCTGCGATTTATCATGTGACCCTTTGGTAGGGCCCGACCCTGATTGTATATAAAGAAGTTAAAGTTAGCTTCTGATGGAAATTTAGAGGTCCATGGTTATGGAATTAATTGAATATTGACCTTATCTTTTTTAACATCTTTTAGGACACAGTTAAAACTATTTCTTATTTCCTGATGAACCTTATCGCAGGATGCTTCTGTTGTTGGTAGCTACATTTCTACCTGATCTAGGTTTCTGTTCAGTTTTTTCTTTCTTTATTTACTTTTTGTGCTTTCTTTTGTGTTTTTGTGTATATAGATATTGTTTTTGCTTTGTGTTGTTTGTTTTGTTTTGTTTATGATGAGTAATAATGCCAGTTTAAATAAGTGGTCTTATTTCCTTTCCTGCACTGCAATTAACCAGTGAATATATTTGTATCCTCTTTATTGTGCAAATAAAGTAAACTAAAGTAAGTAAAATTAGCTGCACCTCAACAAGCTATAACAGCAAAACACCACTTATACATTGATGCATCAGTATTATATACACAATATATCTAATAATGTCATAAATAATAAAATATCAGGCATTTTCTGCAGAACAGGTCTTTTTCCTTTGAAACTATACATTTAGCTGATGAGCTATGAGTCTCCCTCTGGAGGTCAGATGAGCACACTGTGTTTAGTGTTTTAAAACATAGTTATACTTGAAGGCATTTTATTGATGCTTTCTTGCCCTGCTTTGTTCTTATCCTGTAACTGTTCTTGTTTGTCTTTCATTAAATTAGGCTATTAGACATTTTAAGGATTTTGCTAGTGCTGGACAACGATTAAAATTGCATTGTTATGCGCAAAATTGAATAATGAATTCTAAAGTAGTGTATTGCGCTCTTTTAATTTAAATGTACTGCCATATACACAAAAGTGCAACAACATGTGGCTTGCAAACACTATAAATAAATAAAAATAAGGTGCTTTTACCAGCAGTGTTCCCTTTATACAGCAGCAATAAAATATTTCTTGTAAATGTCTCAACTTAAACATTAATGTGATCAAATCAAATATAAAACCAAAGCTATTTGCCACTGCCAAGGCATTACATTTTGTAGCTTGTTAAAACAAGTTAGAGTCCAGAGCCACGATCATAACACCAAAACAGGCACCTTCTGAGCAACAGGTTAACATATATATAGCCAAACAAAATCTTTTTGTTTTTTTCTGAAACATTTATCTTTTATTAGGGAGCAGCATATACAGTCTATGTTCAGCATCAAGTGTCCCTGTTAGAGTAAAGTGAAGTAGGCTAGGTTGACTGTAGGCCTACGTGTATTAAGAGCCAGTGAGCAATGGACGTTCAAAATAATAATAAAAACTGCGTTAACGTGTGATAAAATTATTGTCGGCGTTAATTAATTATTGCGTTAACGCGATAATAACGCGTTAAGTGCCCTAGATTTAGGTTACTGATCTTGAGATAAAACATACAATAATTAATAGAATAAAACATGATGCATTGCTCAATTTCAAACATGAAATATTCAGATTCAGCCCAGCTGGTAGCTATCAGCTGTGTTCATTACAGCTTTATCAAAATACGTGCCATTTCCAAGATGACTCAAGTGGTTATCTATGTCCAGATTGTGTGAGAGAAGCTTTGAATAACATTTTAATTTGAAATTAGCTTTTTTGGGGGGGGGGGCATTTATAAAGAAAAAAAATAAAAGACAAATGCCATGGAGATAGCCTATGAATGTGGAAGCAAATGTCATCATATGAACACAGAAGTAATTAAGCATTTCTTCAGAAACTAAAATGAAGCTAAATAAATACAAATTGAGACTTTTCTGTGCATTTAATTTGAAATGGTGAGCCACACAGGCTGAGGATAATGAAGACTGATGGTGAGGAGGTGGCCTTGACATCATAGGAGAAGAGAAGTGGATGAAGTTGCTATCAAGGCTCTGAAAAACATCATTTGGATCAATCTGGTTTTCACTTGAAATAGCAGGCAGTGGAATCATTATCAGCTTTTGTAGTGTGTTCCTGTTTGTGAGTTTAGATAAAAGCGTCCTTCAAGTTCAAGCAGCCATTTTACTTTGATGGATGTTTTTCTCTCCATCTTATACAAATAGTCAGAAACAAATTATACACAGTTGGTGCTTTTGAGAATTAGGTTTGCGGCCATTTTGTTCCTTGATAACACATTAGGCAATTCGTTATAAATTAGGCAATAAAGTTCTCAAATGTGGACAACAGAAGAGTCTGGAAAATTAAAATGGTTCAAGTCATGCTCAGAGAAGCATATTTTCATCTCTCTTATCTGCTGCCTTGATACAAGAAAAAATAATTTGCATTTATATTAGAAAAGGATTTCTGACCCCACTGGCACCATCTGTTGCACCCGCAAATAATATCTCCAGTTTGGATGTGGGGACTTTGAATAGTGCTTAGGTGAAAAGTGGCGACTAAAGGTGATTCAAATATGAAAACATAAAAGTATCTACTGAGTAAGATAAATGTTTAACCAAACCTGTAATAGGCTATCTGCAGTTTGGAAGTGAAGTGGGCAAGTCGTCAAAGTGACGCTGTGCAGCCAACCATTTTAAAACCCACATAGTGTGATTCATTTCACTCATTTAAGTGGTGAAATATAACATTTTCAAATATACCAAAAATATATACATCTGAAATGCGAATAAGATTATTTACAGGACAATTAGGCTATATTTTCATTTGATGGATTTGCAGCCGGGAGGCACGGTGGTGCAGTGGTTAGCACTGTCGCCTCACAGCAAGAAGGCATGTTTTCCCCGTGTCTGCGTGGGTTCTCTTCGGGTGCTCCGGCTTCCTCCCACCATCCAAAGACATGCGGATTAGGTTGATTGGTGACCCTAAATTGTCCTTAGGTGTGAGTGTGAGCCTTGCCGCCTTGCGCCCGATGTCAGCTGGGATTGGCCCTGTACGCAGGATAAGCGGTTGACGATGGATGGATTTGCAGCCACAAAATATGACCACTTTGTGTATTCTTGGACATTTAGTGTGCATATGTACCAATAAATTCTGAATTAAATACATTTGTCACTCCTTTAACAATCTTATAGCTACTTCATGTGGAAATCACATTCACTATACACAGTTTTTCACCCTCACGCCGACAGCATTTAGCCTGTAACGCGTAAAATGACGCACGCAACAGCAGGAAGGAATTAAGTTTATAAGGTCGGACACCACGACACATCAGACTCCCGCGCTGAAAACCTTTGTCCTCTCCCTGTGGGTTGCTATGTCTCTGGAGGAGTCTTTCGTTATAACCCCAGAGGACAGTAGGGTTTTGGTCCTGAATGTTTCCAGAGCGATTTGGGACTCCACAGGAGAGCCGCACCAGTACAACGTCTGGCTCCCTGGAATCGGAATCGCCGCCATCTACGGAGTTATCATTATCGTGGGTCTCGTGGGAAATGTCACTTTAATGAAGACATGTCTGTCGGTGAAGTCCATGCGGACAGTGCCAAACTTGTTCCTATCCAGTCTGGCTCTGGGGGACCTGCTGCTGCTGGTGACCTGCGCCCCAGTGGACGCCAGCCGCTACCTGGTGGACGAGTGGCTCTTCGGCCGCGTTGGATGCAAACTGATCCCGTTCATCCAGCTCACCTCGGTGGGAGTCTCCGTGTTCACCCTCACTGCTCTCTCCGCTGACCGGTACTACTCTGGGCATGCTTATTAAAGGGTTAATAACTTCTCACTTTCTTGATTCCTTACAGATTAGGTTTCTTCAGATTAAATACACCTGCACACGTAGAGCTACAGAGACTCTGATGCGATACGATGCTTATTGCAGTGTGTGAATACCATGTTTTTTTTATGCATGTCTGCCGCATCAAAGTCTGGCATCTTTTTATACACATTGCCCAGAATTCCCACTCTCACCACCATGCACTAAAAAGAAAGTCCCTTAAAGTTTTTAAGCATTTGGATTTTTTTTGTTTTAATTATAAAGTTGGCTGTATTCGTTATATTTAAAGCACATTTGAATTAAATTGAGATTATGGTGGAAATCAATGACTTGCTTATAAATTCAAATGACCAAACTCTAACCAAAGTAACTATTTTCCCCTAATTATAGATTATCTTAGTTCTTTAAGGAAACTTCTGAAAATCATTAAATTATTACAGTAAAATAAAGCTTTAGGTATTGTTTTATTCTTCAGCATTAAGTCTAAATATGGTTTTAAAGCCCCCACAATGCTACCACAAATAAAAGACCAAATAATGTAATTAGACACACTCAATATTTGAAATTATTGAGTCTAAAAATAGTGGAATTATCCTAAAAAATATTCAACATGTGTGAGTTTTTACAATATGTCTGCAACCAATGATAAGGGGTCGCAAATATGTTCAGCAGTCACAAGCCAAAATGATTTGAGTCCCCTGACATAATATATAAAGAGATGATTTGATTGAAGTGCAGAACTCCACAGATTCTACAGGTTCTAATGCTGATCTGTGATGAAACAACCTGAAACAGAATACATATTAGGGTTATGATAGACAGAGAAGGGTTCAGATTCAGCTTTTTGTAGAGAAAAGCTGTCTGAAAATGTGTTGGGAGATGACAAATGCTCTTTTGTTTTCAGCAGCTTTGATCTTTGGACATTTCTGAGCTTCTGGGAGCAAAAGAACATTTAATGCCAGTTGTTAAGATTTACAAACTGTCTCTTTGATCTGTAACTCATCAAATCCAGGAGCTAATATTATGTACTGTGGCTGTTTAGTCTCATTCCTGTTGCCTTTAATTACGTGCAGTGTAATTGAATTCTCTCTGCTAATCTACAGTGAGATAGCTATCAAAGCTTTCTTTGATTAGAAGAAGAAATTGAGTCTCCTTCTGTAGGAAATGGTGGAGTGCCATATTGAAATAAGTGATGAGACAAAATAACATATTTCTACTGTTGTTTTTGATTAGATGCTTAATGAAAAAGCTTGACGAGTTCATTATATGAACAGTCTCTCCAAGCAAAGACAAAAACAGTTATCATTTCAAGTTTGTCCATAGTACCTACAGACATTATAGTCTGCAAATTACTGCAATTGTTTAGTGCAAACAGGAGATCAGTAAAATATTTATTGGATACCTATATGTTGAAGGGCTCTCTTGTTGCTTTGAGGCAGAAATTTCCAACTGTCCTTAATAGTTAGCTTCAACACTGACATTGTGTTAAAGAGGACAAATGTGTCTACATTTTGGTGTATAAATTGTGCATGAGAAGTGAAAGTTGTGGACATTACAAGGACTGAAGTCAGACATTTTTTAACATTACAGGTCATGTGACCCTTAAAGCAGCGCAATACACATCCATTATAAACCCAGAAAAAGAATGAAAAAGCATAGAACTTGGACTGTGATCATTAAAAAATTGCACTAAATATCAATATCCTGAATACCATGGTTCAAAGTCTTGTGACCTGTTTAAAGTTGAAATTAAGTCTGTAGCTGAAAATATGCATAAGTAGCAGAACTTCATATTGGAGTGGGTTTGAAGATAATTTAATGTATATTCTCATTCACTTTCATTATACTTTTTTGAATGGTTTCTGTAGCTGAAAGTATGCAGAAGGAGTTGTTGACCAAAAAATGTCCGGTAGAAGTCAGGATAATAAAGATTTTATGAACAATAGTGTCAATCAGCATAAATTTCTCTTCTCCTTTCAGGTACAAAGCTATAGTAAAACCGCTGAACATTGACAGGTCCAGCGCTAGACTCAGCATCTGTTTACGAGTGGGGGT
>NC_060156.1:16972306-17013175 GCF_021292245.1 Micropterus dolomieu | reverse complement strand
TATAGTCTGCAAATTACTGCAATTGTTTAGTGCAAACAGGAGATCAGTAAAATATTTATTGGATACCTATATGTTGAAGGGCTCTCTTGTTGCTTTGAGGCAGAAATTTCCAACTGTCCTTAATAGTTAGCTTCAACACTGACATTGTGTTAAAGAGGACAAATGTGTCTACATTTTGGTGTATAAATTGTGCATGAGAAGTGAAAGTTGTGGACATTACAAGGACTGAAGTCAGACATTTTTTAACATTACAGGTCATGTGACCCTTAAAGCAGCGCAATACACATCCATTATAAACCCAGAAAAAGAATGAAAAAGCATAGAACTTGGACTGTGATCATTAAAAAATTGCACTAAATATCAATATCCTGAATACCATGGTTCAAAGTCTTGTGACCTGTTTAAAGTTGAAATTAAGTCTGTAGCTGAAAATATGCATAAGTAGCAGAACTTCATATTGGAGTGGGTTTGAAGATAATTTAATGTATATTCTCATTCACTTTCATTATACTTTTTTGAATGGTTTCTGTAGCTGAAAGTATGCAGAAGGAGTTGTTGACCAAAAAATGTCCGGTAGAAGTCAGGATAATAAAGATTTTATGAACAATAGTGTCAATCAGCATAAATTTCTCTTCTCCTTTCAGGTACAAAGCTATAGTAAAACCGCTGAACATTGACAGGTCCAGCGCTAGACTCAGCATCTGTTTACGAGTGGGGGTGATCTGGCTGCTCTCTGTGACTCTGGCGATTCCTGAAGCCGTCTTCTCCGACCTGCACACCTTCACCACCAGCCATACCAATGAAACATTTGTGACCTGTGCGCCCTACCCCCACGCTGGGGAACTGCACCCAAAAATCCACTCCACTGCCTCCTTCCTCATCTTCTACATCATACCACTCTTCATCATATGTATCTACTACTGCTTCATCGCTCGCAGTCTGGTCAGGAGCTCTGTGGACATCCCTGCTGAAGGACACCTGCACCTCCAGAGACAGGTCTGAGAGCGAGGTCCTCTGCTTATGTGTCTTATTTCCAAAGTGGTCTTCATATTTTGCATTTATTCAATTAAAGGAACAAATTAACAAAATCATTATGTTCTACAAACACATTAATAGATTTGTTTGACCTTTTGGCAAACACCCTTATTCGCTTTCTTGTCGAGAGTTAGATGAGAAGATTGATGTTGGTACTGTAAATATGAAGCTCCAGGCAGCAATCTGTTAGCTTAGTTTAGCACAAATACTGGAAACAGGCCAAGAACTCACCTTGATTGATCCAAAAGTATCTAAATCCACTCACTAGAATATCTGAAGCTCACTTATTAAGATTTATCTTGTTTGTTTGATCAGTAGCCTACAAAACCAAAGCGTAGAACTACAAGTCACTATCTTTTTGCCAGTTTTGGGCTGGACTATAAACTGGTAGGGACCAGTAATTTCTCAACTGCTCCCAACTGCAATCAAACACATTTTTACTGGCCAAATTTCAATTTGGTGTTACAAAAAAAGAGGATTACCATTTCTTTGCAGGAGGGATGTCTGTACCAAATTTATAGCAATCCATCCATCCCCATCCAATAGTTGTCGAGCTGTTTCACTCAAAAACAAATTTGTTAAAGTGCAGGTGGTGTTAGAGGAAAAATCAGGGGATCACCATTGGGATTCATCCTATATGAATGTCTGCTTTCATGATAATCGGTCCAATAGTGACAGACCAATTGCATGGGGTCCAATTCCTGGAGCCTTGCTGCTACTGTGGTTAAAGATAAAAACAACAAATACCTACAAATAAATGACAACAAGGACAAAGATGTCAGTTACAACATTCATATATATTATACCATACATATCATATACTTAACATAATTTCCCAACTTTGTTTGTTGTGTGAAACTGATTCTTCTCTCTCTCATGTCAGATCAAGTCCAGAAAACGACTGGCCAAAACTGTGCTCGTGTTTGTCGGCTTGTTTGCTGTCTGTTGGCTGCCCAGTCATGTGATCTACCTGTACCGCTCCTATCACTACGACCAGGTTGACACATCGCTGGGCCACTTCCTCGCAAGCGTGTGTGCTCGCATTTTGGCCTTCACCAACTCCTGTGTGAACCCATTTGCCCTCTACCTGATGAGCAAAAGCTTCAGCAAACACTTCAACAAGCAGCTCCTGTGCTGCACTTCTCCCAGACGGTTGTACAGTCAGAACAGTGGGAGTACAAACATAACCACGGTCTGAAAGCACGTGTGTTTCCATGAACTTCAAACCCCCGGACTGGAGTCATGTCGATCGTCTTTGATCACACTGATTTTAGCAGACTTCAATTTGATGAATGGACACGGTTACAATCATTCATCCTTGTTGTCAAACAATTTCACTCCTGTAATTAAATTATCACCTGTCATTAACCTTTTTTTAATACCAAAAACTAATTTTCAATTTTCAAAAAAAATTTAAATCTGTGCTATAGCTATCAACGAGCTATCAGTTTGGGTCATGGAAATACAAAGTGATACAGGAAGTCTGAGGGTTCTGTCAGAAACATTTAATCTCTGATTTAAAACAATGTTGGTTGAAAGACAAATGCAATCCCTGCAGATGTAAATTATCTCGTCGAAAACACTGTTACAAAATATATTTTCTCACTGCTTGAGATGGATTTTTAATGTACATATTCTCTGGCAAATAAATGTTATAGAGGAAAAACATCCTGGTAATTGTTAAGTTTTCTCTGTATTGTCTGTTTTGGTGTTCAACCCAAAGCCGTGTAGATGTTAAATGGAACAGAAACATGCATCACTTATGTTTTAAATAACTGAAAAAAGATGTAATTGATCAACTGTCCTTTGCAGTGGAAACCATGCATGAAAGGTTAGACATCTGATTTATTGTGCATGTTTCTATCTTCGCTTATCGGCTGGAGATAGAGCAGAAGGTCCCTCTGACATTTGAGGGTTTAATGACTGTAAAATATTCAAACTGAACCAACTAACTTCTGCTATTCTTTATACTACAACATTTTCAGTGGCCACATAAAGTTTTTTGTCAAAAGTTGGTTGAATTGTCAAATGTCCGATAATTGTGCACATAGAGATGTTTCTGTTAAATTGTATGTGTCAGTTAATGGTGTGTTGGTTGGCTCTCTGCATACAATATGTGTCAATTTAGCTATTTGTTAATTTTTAATGATGTATTTAATTTTGTTTAATGTTGATGTGCAACATAGGGCTGCAAATAACTTTTTTTTTGCAATATTTATTCATTATTTTTTATGAATAATCGATTGATTAGTCTAAAAACTGTCAGGAAACACAATCATGATTTCCCAAAGCATCTTCAAATGCCTTGTTTTGTTTCACCAACAGTCCAAAACCCAAAGATTTTTCATTCATAGTGATAATGACAGATAAAACAAAGAATATTCTGACATTTTTAAAAGCAAGAACTGTAATATTGATTCTAGCAGTGTGGCTCTGTGGACGGTAATCTCGGTTGGTCCACCACTTTGGTCCAGACTGACATATCTCAACAGCTACTGGATGGACAGCCACGCAATTTACAGATATTCATGATCTTACTTTTCATAAATGTCTAAACTAATGACATTCCCATCAGCTACAACAACTCTTCTACAGATGTTATCATGCTAAATTAAGATTGTGAACATTGGTTAATTATTAACATTATTGGTTAATATTTATTATTTAATATTAATTTGTGTTAGTTAGTGTCTTCTTCACCATTAATATGGTCTGACAACATCTGGATGTTTCTATACAAATAAACTTTATTTGATATGTATAACCCCCTCTGGTCACCATTTTTATGAGGTTTTGTAGTGATCAACTCACAAAATTGTGAATTGATTAATCTCATCCAAGAATCTTAATCTAATGTGCACTCTGTGTACATTAGGGTGTTTTATACAAGATGGAGACATCAGTGAAAAATCATGGACATTCTACTCTAAGTGGTATTTTTTCAAAGCATGTAACCACTGAATCTGGGCACCAACAGCAGGAAATTCATCAACATAATCACATACAAATACAATATATATCGCTCTTTCAGAACCTTTGCTGAAGGCTGAGGCTCTTCTTTGCTGTTTTTGAGTAAAGACGTGTCAACTTAAATCAGCTCAAACACAGTTGTTCAGGTCTCTGTGGAGGTGACCTTTTGAATTAATTCCCCTTGAGCAACACTGGCTAGAAAACTCTTTCTGCTGTTTTCAACATTTCACATGCACGTAGTGTTTTGTTTTGTTTTTTTTTTTACTTTGCCTTATCCTTGTGCGTCAGATTTGACAATGCTAGATGGGCATATTCCAAACCTATTTTGTTTGTTTTATACCTAATATAAGTCCATCAAACTGGTTTGAGTCAACAGATATGGAAATTATTCCTGGCAAAAAATCAGGGCAGGAGAGCGGATCCTCTGGTAACTTGATTTTATTGTAGGAATTATACTGGACACACATACTGTATAAAGATGAGTATGTTTGTGGTCTACAAAAAAGAGAGGGTATATGTTCCCCAGCACCAAACCCTCTTTATATGACACATTAAGGAGACCTTATGAAGGGTTTAATGTTCTCAGCAAAGGTCAAATGTTTAGTTTTGTTTCCCTGGGTCCTTACTGATGATTTCTCCTTGAAACCTCAAATTTTTATTATGTACTCGTTAAACAAGTGCTCACTGATTTACCTATTGCATTTCTGTAACATTTCCATTTTTTTTATTAACAAAATGGATGCAGCTGAACCAGAGGTACCTTTGTTTTTTACTCCACACTTATTTTTCTGTCAAATTCTGGTGCCTACATTACCCACAATGCAACTCGATTGCCAACAGTTGTGTCAGAGATTCAGGCGTTATGTTATGCTAGTAGCGGCTAATGTTGCCTCAAGCTGCTAGCCCCAAGCAGAGATGATGAGCGTACTACAGAAGTCACTAACTCAAGTGACATCACTTGAGGCAAGGCATCAGATTTTTGGGCAGCACCCTCTGGAGTCACAAAAGGCATATCTGTTCATATTTACAGAAGAACCCCTTGTAAACAGACTTTGATGTGTCAAATTGGTGGAGTTAAAAACATCTTGAAATTAATGTAAAATCCATAGACGCGAAATGGAAATCACTGGATTAAAACATTGCCGCTGCAATATGAACAGAACTTTTATAGGAACTTGGAACCCATATTTGTATCCAACATATTTCCTTTGAGCAATAGGTAAATAGTGTCTGGTATAGTTAAAAAAATAAAAACTGTATTATAAAAACAGATGGCTGACAAAGCTGGGTCCCGTTCTTTGAATGTGGATGCCTTTCTTTCACTTGCTTTCTTTGTCAGTGATGAGGCACAAGTTTGAAGGACAAATCAGTACGTGGCAAACAGAGAGCCACACAAACAAGGCAGAGATGTCTCACTGATAGAGAAGGAAGTCCTTGATACTGTGAGGAAGGAAGAGGCTGGGGGCTCTGTGAAGACGACTCCTTCCCAGACTTCGGCGAATACGTAACCGACAGAGATTAGACAAAGAGCAGGGACCTGGGTAGGCAGGAGACATAGAGGGTAGAGATAAATAAATTGAGTTTTGGGTGTTTGTGTAACACGTGTGGATCTTAGTGTCCACAACAAACCTCTTTTCTGCAGTGTAATTCGAACTGCGCTGTTTGGCGACGACAGATCCAGAGGAGTCTTTCCCTCTGCATTCCTACAACACTCATCAGCCCCAAAGTCCAGCAGAAAATCCACTACGTTGGCTCCTCCACCTCGAACTGCAGCATGTAAAGGACTGTCATGCCCACACCCTATTCGAACATCTGCTCCTACATGTGCACACAAACATGAAATGGTTAAACACCTGTCACAAGTAAACACTTTCAGAGCAGCCCCATGATGTGTTTTAGACCATAAACACTAAAATCATCCACATGTCCTGACAGACGGTTTGTTCCAGCACTCTGTGTTTGGAATTACTAGGAACCTATACGGAGTGAAAATTGGTGATTAATCAAAAACTGTAAAGATGGGAACTTAGAGCACAGCTATGAATAACATTAAATAAATTGCACCTGAGTCTGACATTTCTGCAAATTAGACCGACATGGCCAGGATTGCTATAAAAATAATGTGCTGCTATGAGACTGTTTTCTTGTTTCCATGGAGAACTAAAGGGATTAAGACAAATGGCCAGGTGTGTTCAGCTAAAAATGCCCCCTGCAGGATTTTTAAAATTATTGTAGGACTTCAGTGAATGAATATTTGCACAATTGATTATTCAGCAATTTGGACATTGTCATTTAGGGGTGTACTCACTTTTGTTGCCAGCGGATTAGACATTAATGGCTGTGTGATGTGTTATTTTGAGGGGTCAGCAAACGTCGTATACACTGTCATACAAGCTTTACACTCACTACTTTACATTATAGCAAAGTGTAATTTCTTCAGTGTTGTCACATGAAAAGATATAATCAAATATTTACAAAAATGTGAGGGGTGTACTCACTTTTGTGAGATACTGTACAACAAAAGCATCAAATTCTCACATTTGAGAAGCTGGAACCAGCAAATGTTTAAAAAAAAAGAAAAAAGAAACATGTCATGTCACATCTTCATTTTCTATTCATTAACTGACTAATTGTTGCAGCTCTAATGGTTTTATCAACACAATTCATGAATTTGTGGGCTACATAATTTTAAAAATATAAAATTGTCAGTCTTCCTACTTTGGATTATTCCTCTTGTATTCTATCCCTTAACATATGGTATTTTGGGGCACATGAATAATTTTGTTGTTTGTTGTTCTTATTCCATACTGGGGATGTTACAGTATGGAAATGACCCATCTCTCAAAACCTCAATGTGCAACAAGAATTATAAGTAGCCCATCTGTATTTGGATTTGTATTTTCTTTAGTGAGAAGGGGTTCTTGTTGAAATTTGGGTGTCCACATGTTGTAGGCAAGGTAACCAAAAAAAACCCTTGTTTAGAAACTTCTTAATGTCCTGTGTTATCTTGTGCCTCATTTTTTGTTCTCATGGATGTTTTATTTGACATGTGTAAAACACTAAGACTCTAAGATAAGGCTTAGATGTTTAAGTATTCCATTCTATACATTTCTGTGACGTGTTTTTTCCTGACTGTTTGTGACACTGTAGAGTTTGAAGATTACACTACCTGAGTGTAGCAGCACCCATACACAGGCTGCAGCCCCAGCCATGCAGGCAGAATACAGCGGCGTCCCCACCACTGGCAGCTCCATGTCGACATGAGCTCCATACGATAGCAGCAGCTCCAGACACTCTCTGTGACCTGATGGAGTAACAATACATTGTAACAATCTTTGCACTGATAGAAAGCGCCTTTTAACTCATTCATGCTTGCACACACCTTTCTTAGAGGCCTCGTGGATAGGGGATGCCAGTTGGTTGGGGGTGTGGGTGGAGGCACCGTGCTGCAAGATGAGCCTGACACAAGCAACACTGCCACTGGTGCAGGAGTTGAAGAGAGGTGTGTCGCCATCTGTTGATACTGCCTCTACCTGTGGGAGAATATGAAAGGAAAGGTAATGATGCTATGGCCAAAAGAGCTGCACATTCCTTCACTTACTTTTTAATTTATTTCATCAGGGACAACACACAGACAGATCAACATTATACATCAAGAAAAGCCACAAAAGGCTTTATATTCTTTCACATATGCAGCGAAGATCCCCTTGAAGTCTCTCAAATCAGTTGGAGTGATGCTCAGAATGAAAAGGATTAACTTTTTCCTTACTACAACAGCTTGTGTGTACCTGCTTGTGGATGGAATAAGACCAGTGAGTATTTTAAAAACTAATGCATTATCTACATATTTTACCAAATTATCCCAACTTCATATTTTAATAAAATGTCACAAAGACCTTCACAGCTTGTTTGTATACTATCTCAACAGGCTTAAGGATGGTTTTACATGTCTTAGACCAACTAGTCAAGCAACATGTAAAAGGTGGGAGAATTGTTGAATTCATGAATAATTATTCTGCTTCCGTAGTCAAATTGTTTCTGATAAATCTAAAGTTGGCGAAGTTATATTTTACTTTACTTTCTTTACTGTTTTTTTAAAGCTGTACATTTTTATAACTATGATTCCCAAAAATATGAACAACCTGAATTTTCTCTCCCTGGACAAACCCCTCAGGTTTGATTACCACATCTGTGCATTTTGTAATGAACACTGAAAACAGACTATGTTCTTACATTTGCACCATTGTCCAGCAGGAACTTGGCACAAGCAGAATGGCCGCCAAGGCAAGCTTCATGTAGAGGAGAGACTCTGTCCATGCTGAGTGTGTCTACATGGAAACCCTGCAGGGGAGAGGATAAAAATATCAGATACAGCCATGTACATGCTGTGAATTCTGTGTATTTGGTGTATAAATATGAAAAGAAGACACATATTAAGTATACCTGGACAATAAGTCTTCTAAGGTGTAGCAGTCTGCCATGGTAGGCGGCTTCATGGAGGGGAGATCTGTCCGACAATGAGTCTGAAACACAGGGAAGAAGATCAGGAAGGTCTCCACATTCAGAAAACACACAGATACATTCAACTGACTTGCACTCTGTCCATTGTAATGTTAAGATGACCTCATCTAAAAAAACATGTTTATCTTGTTCTTCAGGGTCATCCCAAGCCTCAACACCAAACTGAACACTGAACAATACAACCCAGGGTTTTTGTTCCTACAGAGCCCAGTAAACAATCATTCCAATCCAACATTTTCAACCAATCTGTAATCCTGACTGCAGAAATGTAACTTTCAACATGCAATCCAGTTGTAGGACTCTTTCATATCTCTCATAAAAACAACAGAATTAGCTGAATGGGCCAAAAAGACAAGGCAAAAACTTACCGGCCATCAGTGAGTTGCATGCCAACCCCCTGTAGATGTACAAGGGCCTCTGCCAAGGTTGTGAGTACAGGGAAACCTCTGTTTGAACAGCAGCCATGATGAAAATGAAGCAACAGCAGACTCCTCCACGACCATCCAGGACTCAAGCTCGCCCAGTGGGATACACAAACCTGAAGTCAGCCTTCCTCCCCCTCTTATCTGGGTCCTTGGCCACCTCCCCCACATTGCCACTTCCCACCCACCCTTGTCCCAGTCCGTGGATATAGTCTACAGTATGTGCATAACAATGGCTGTTAGGATGGGCCTGTATTGACGACATACCTTGAAAAAGCACTTGTGCATGCAAACAGATGTTTCTCAAGTTTCACACTGCAGATATTCAGTTGAAACAAGTTTACTGTATTTCATCTTCACTGTTCTTCTGTTACGACAACATATTTTCAGCTAAAGGCACAGAATATGTTACTATCAAAAGTTTTTTGATTGATTGATGGGGTGGCGATGGCACAATGGATAAGACGCCTGCCTTTGGTGTGAGACCCGGGTTCAATCCCCCACTGTGACCCGACCACCGTTATGTCCCTGAGCAAGACACTTAACCCCTAGTTGCTCCAGAGGCGTGCGACCTCTGATATGTATAGCAATTGTAAGTCGCTTTGGATAAAAGCGTCAGCTTAATGAATAAATGTCTATGACAATTTTCTGTCACTACAGGATCTAAATGCAACGTTTAACTCAAATAAAACAGTAAAACACATCTACTTCCACCAAAATGTATTCTGATGAGTTGTAGACAGCAAAGCAAAAACACAGCTCCTTATATATCTTGAAAAATAATCTCTACATGTAGAAACATCTGATCTCTTTAGACATTACACATTTAGTACATAATTATCCATGTTTTCTCTACATGATCTCAAATAACAAGATGATATAAATGTTCAGCCTCCAATCACGACACTAGCTAGCCTTGAAAATGCTGTTCCATCTCATCCATCACCTCCCGTTTCACAGCTTCTCTGTGTTTTGTCTTGCACTCTTCTAATCCAGAGCCATCTCTTTTGCAAAACAAATTTTAAGAAAGTAGCGGTCTAGTGTCTTTCTAATCGAACCGTCTCATGCAACAGTCATGTCTACAATGCTGTATACAAAGTAAATGATGTGAAAACGGATGAAAAATTAGAAAGTAAGCTTTATTTTCCACAGTGGATTATCCGGGAGTCACGCCATCATCTGAAAAAAATCCCAGGTTTCATATAAATATGCAATCTAATCGAAAATGATCAAACAAAGGGTGGTATTTATGGTATCAAAATCAGACAAAAGCAATTTGCACAGATGTACAGTTCTGTACAAACAGTGAATTTTACCGACAAAGCCATTGTTCTAAACGAGGTTTGCATCCAACTAAAAATACGTTACTGCCATTTTGTTTCCCCAGTAAGTAAGTGCACAATTAACCAGCCCCTTTACTCCTTCTGTTCAGTGCAATAGACACTGTGTATAACCAAAAAAGTGCTTTTTAAAACTCCAAGGATTGCCACAAATTCCCAGTTTCATCACTGAATATAATAAAAACTCCTTACAAGTCTTACATTAAGTGCTTTCACACAAGGGCCCTTTTGATAAGTAAATGTAAACAATGTTTGGGTTCACCATGAGCACATTCAGTAGCCATGTTTCAAATGTCAGTCGCACCATAAAGAGGACATGTAGCACCACGTCAGCAGCTATTAGTGAGGCAGAGGTACAGACTGATTACTGCGATGAACTTTCTGGTTACGCTGCTCGCTTCGTGTCACTTTTAGAAGGAGGTCCAGCTTTACTGCTCGGTTCCTGCCTCCACAGTCCGTGAGGGCCACTGCCGTCCACAGCGACGTCCATGACCCGATCTGGCACCAACCACTGCAGAAGCAGCACAAAGAGGAAGTCCAAAACAGCTACAAATGCAAAGATAGAACCAGCCACGGGGCCACAGTGAGCCCTCAGTCTCCGTAAGCGTCTGTCCAGGGGAAGCACCTCCTCTCCAGCCACTCGGTCATACACCTGAAAAGGAAAAGAAGAGTTCAGCATCTATCATCCAGTGTGAAGTTCAATCAGTGGATTTGCACAGAAGAAAATAGATTACTGAGAGAAATGAGGTTACAGGGAAATAAGAAAACATGTTTACATGCTCTGTAGTAACCTCGTTATTGTATCTATGTATACATTCATCAGGTCAGTAATGAGATTGCTCTCCTACCACATATCTTATTTTGAAAGCATGTCTGTCTTATTGTAACTATTAGTGATACAAGCTGCCTTTGTGTGTGTTTGTGTTGGAGGGTGGTGGATGTTCTGCAGTGAGAACACAGTTTTCTTCTCATGGTGCAAAGGTGTCTGAATTTTACAAAATAGTCAACAGGTTCATCTGTGGAAACTAACATATTTAAACTTCTACTGACTGTCATCTTGAGTTTTACTGAGAATTAAGTCAAATGTATTAAATGATTAAGGAAAAACAACCATGCATCTTTAAGTGTCATGATATTTCATTTCATCCTGCCACTCTGCTGTCACAGCGAGACTTTCCCTGTTTGAGGTGTATTGTCATATTACTGTACATGAACACATCCTTACAATTAGAAACCAGGTTACATGTAAACATAAGCTAGACTGATTAACTAGGTCAACATATTGGCCCATATCAGCTTATTGCGGATATATTGGTATGGGTGTACAGTAAATGTCGGTTGAAAAGTAACAAGAAACAGAGTGAAAATTACATACTTTGTCCACCAGAAGAGTAAGTTGATTTTACACTAATGTCCTGCCCAGTGTGTATCATGTTCACAATAAAAATAATAAAAAAAATCTATAATGATTGTTTGTTTGTTATGTGTTTATTGTAACAGTGATTTTATTAAAAATATTTTTTAAAGTCTTAAATACTAACTCAATATTGACCTCACAAATACAGTTTGGCTACAGTGAACATGATATTTTCTTTCTACATGAAAACTCTAGCTAGGGAAGTCAGGTTTCTCTAATTCCCTATTCAGACTACTTAACTGCATGGCAACACACAGCATAACCTCTCAATAACTACGCTGAACAAAAGTATAAACGCAACACTTTAGTTTTTGCCCCATTCATGTAAAATGGTGGTCACATTTTGAGTGGCCTTTTATTGTGGCTAGCCTAATACCCATGCTGTCTGATCAGCATCTTGATATGCCACACCTGTAAGGTGGATGGATTATCTCAGCAAAGGAGAAGTGCTCACTAACACAGATTTTGACAGATTTGTGAACAATATTTGAGAGAAATAGGCCTTTTGTGTACATAGAGAAAGTCTTAGATCTTTGAGTTCAGCTCATGATGAATGGGGGCAAAAACCAAAAGTGTTGCGTTTATAATTTTGTTCAGTGTAGCACAATTACATTTATATCCAAAAATCCAAACTAAAGCTTCAGCAATAGCCAGCTTTGGTCTGTGAAAGAATAAATGCTGAAAAAACAAACAACAGAAAACGATTGAATACTTTAGCAGGTTTTGGTGTTGGTGAACCTACTTTTTCCGTCCTCTCGGCAACGTTTCTCCAGGTGTAGAGATTTTGCACAGAAGCATGGATAGAGGCAGGTGATGGGACGGACCCTGAACGCTGCCGGGCAATGACCGTCTCCAGACCAGCACACAACGACCGCACGGTAGGTTCACACAGGGTTATCAAGTCCTCAGGTAACACCTCAGGAATGCCCCCCACACGAGTACTAACCACCTGAGAAATAAAACAAAACCTGGATGCAATCATTGCATACAAATACAAAAAAGTACAACATCTGTTCTGGCAACACTTTCAAGATGTACTTTTTCAACCATATAAAAAAGCAAATGGTCCTGCTTCACCATGACTAAAGAGTACATTAACAACTGAAAAGCAGAACTACATTTACCTCTAATGGCATTGACCATGCCCTGCATCACTGATGGTCAGACATTAGTGTGCTCTGTTGCATCTGAAAACAAACCCAGCAGGACACCGTGCTGTGTGTGTGTGTGTGTACTAACGAGCCATCAGTCTCTGGCTGTGTCAGAATCACCCACTACTCACTATATAGTGAGCTTGCCATTTTGTAGTGCTGTCCGAATGTATAGTGATAATTATTATACCCTATATAGTCCACTCAATGTATCCCAGAATGCATTTTGAAAAGTAGTGTACAACGATGGTAACTAACCAAGCTATATATACCATCATGCACTGCGCTGATAGAAAAAAATGATTGTCCGACGGCAATGACGTAATTAACGGCGCCGAAATAACGATCAGAGTAGTGTCTTAAAGTGTTGTTTTAATAATGCGAGTGAGCTCACAATATAGTGCTCTACATATAACTCCCTACATAGGGGGTAGGGAGTAGTGAATTAGAGGGGATTTCAGACACAGCCTCTGTGTTGCTTCAAATGCTTTAAAGACCTGGGTTGAATGCTCAAAAAGCACATTTCAGACATGGAATATGTAACATTGCTGGGGTCTGTGATGGCTTTTCATCATTCTGATATAGGTGACGTTTACGCTAATGTTCCTTAGCAGACACGACAGGACATTTGCTATTATATATTTGGCAAGAGAGAGAGGGAAGCAGTTAAAGAGAGAGATGCAGTTAAAAATGTTAGAACAGCAAGGAAGAAGACTGATTTTTGTTCTTTCACAGACTAAACATCACTGATGACCATTGCTCTGGTTGCACAGCAAGGTGAAAGATTAGTCTGATCTGATATGTGAATCTGCTTAACAACTTAAAATGGGCTCTTATAATGTGTGTGGCAGGAACTTTACTTTCTTTCTCTGTATGTTTTTCTTTCTTGTGCTGCTGCTGCCAGCTTTAAGTTAATCTGAAGGCGTTCAATTCAGACTTGTGCCATGTCAAAAGTGACATGGAAATGTTATTTTATTTGACTTAGGGTGACTCAGGGTGCACTTTGCACTCACCACCTTTGTTGAAAAAAGCTGGGAAAGGCGGAGTCCAGCTAAACAAATACATGGGGGCAAACAGCCCGAGCGTCCTAAATCTTTCCAAATAAACTCTTTGATTTACATAAACTGTTTCAAATGCCTGTCTCCAAAAGTAAACACAGAAATTAGCCTCCTGGATTAGTTTTTGTGTGTAGTTAACCACACAGGGATCCACTAGAGGGACAACTTGCTGGCTAATTCTCAGTAGACAGGCCACTGTGTTATCCCAAGTAGCCAAACTGATCACAAAAAAGAGCCTTTTCTCACCCGCTTATCCCCCAGTGTTTGGAATAAACTTACACACCCGACATCTATACAACAAAACATTTCTCATCATATATTTTCTCTGTAAGATTAATGCTTACCTTAGTGGATGGGGCACTGCAGTGACCAGTTAAGGTCGTCTGTTATTGTCGTTCTATATATAGTTCCTGATAATTCTGTTTTCTCCTCCTCCCGAGAAACACCAGACCAAACTTCCCCTCACACATGTAAGTCTCTGGCTGCTGCCATTTGCAAGTTTCTGTTTTTGTGATGACCTTTTTATGATGACCTTTTTCTCTATCTATGGCCCTTTTTGTACCACAAATGTTTTAAATTGATGCTCCCATTTTTTCCCTTTATGTTAAGTTTGTTTTTAAGCAGTGCTATGAGATGTAGTTGAGCAGCCACCTACGAGCACACACCAACAGGAAATCTTCAACATCTTCAGCTGTGTTAAGCCAAATCTAGTCAGCTGAATGGGCTTCAATAGAGCTGTTTTTGTAAAGCTTTTTGGTTTGAGGTTAGGAAATGTTTTTGTTTCTGTTTTATAACCATCAGCAATAAAGTTCATTTGTATTATTTACACTTTTTTATATACATTAAATAAACTGGAGAAATCAATAATTTACTTTGCGTTGTGTTACGACATGAATTAAGTTGAATGTTTAGGACAGAACAATAAATGTTCCAACATCAAATCAATGCAAATTTTGTGGAAGTGAGAATGGAACAGAGAAGGACAGATGACGCGAAGCAGTGTGTGTAATCTTGTGATAAGATTTGTTGAAGAAAGTAAATGTTAATACAGGAAACGCGGCTTTCACATTTATTTCTTAGAAGTAGGAAATATTGCACCATGTATGACCAAGAGTGTTCAGGTATTCACTTCAACACATGAGGTGAGTTCAATTATCCCTCTCCAGTGGAATGTGTGTTATCAGTAAACATGGCACACAATCTCCTATCCTTGAACTACTGTATGAATAGCAACAAACCTGCAGTCCACAGCTGGCTCCTTCTACGATAGCCATGCAGAACGCTTCGGTCAGAGATGTGTTGAGGAAGATGTGACCCTGCACCAGAACTCTACGAACATCTTTATGCTCCAAAGCTCCCAGCAGACGCACCCTGGAGTGACCCAATTCAAAGAAAGTAAGACAAATAATAATACCACCTTCACACACAAACCCCATGTCTGACTGCCCATGCCCGACTGCTGTCACAGGTTAAATCCTGGACATTCACAACACAAGTAATGCAGCACCTCACTACCTTTCCATACGCATTACAGCTTAAATACAATAATTTCTAAACAATTACATATAATATATAGAGTAAATGCAGTGAGTGTTGTCATCTTTCAGTTCTTGAAATGCTGCTGCTGCAATATTAATACATGAGATTGAACATAATGATGCAGGTGTCATTTTATAGGATTTCTTTCAATACTTTCTCTCATTATGAAATCTTATTACAGAGACCATGCCCTGAAAGAGGTTTAAGTGGTACCTCCCTATAATAAATATTCTTAGCAGTACCTGTCATGTAGTTGGTATTTCTCTCGCACTTCCTCCAGCACAATTCTCTTCGGCCCCTCTCCACCAATAATGAAATTTAGATCTGGATGTTTGAGGCAGAGCTCTGGGATTATTCCACCAAGAAGGTCAATTCCTTAACGAGGAAGAGATTGTGAGAACACTTGCTTTGACGATGATGCAATACTAATATCATTAATAGCCTGACCAATTCTGAATAGTCGCTGATACAGATATTGATATGAGTTTTTAAAAATCTGATGTTTATCTCTCTTGATAACCCTTTTTTCCTTATATAAAACCTTATCCCCTGACAATAATGCCAATACTGATATATCTGCTACTATAAAGCAATATATCAAAGTTTATCATAACATTGTCCACCAGTTATAACACCTTCCCTGGAACTATAAGAGATATTAAGGTGTGAATGAACTGAGACAACACGAGGGCTTGAACTTTAGTCCTCCAAAAAACAGGGCACCATGCATCCAATAGCCAACACTGGCCAGTTGAAATATGAACTAATAAGCTAACAGCTTCTACGTACCTTTGCGGTAGACAAGACGGCTGACCACAACAATAGTGATCCTGTCGTCTTGGCGCTGGGAGGGGTCAGGGGTGAAGTCCGTCGGGTCAACAGCGTTGGGAATAACAGACACTATCTCTGGGTTGAGTGCCGCACGGAGCACTGTGTTCTCCTTACTGGTGTATGACACACACACAATGTGGTTGGTGTCACACAGCGTCACAGTCAGAAGCTTGTTGGTCAGCACAGAGCTCACATCAGCAAAGCCAAAGAGTGAGTGGTCAGTGAACACCTGCAAATGATTGTACTCTTTAGGTTCACGTCAGAAGATTATGTGTCACATAGTGATACAAACACATTGTGTGAGTTTGAGGCCTGGCTCCTAATAAGTCACATACCGTGTTAAGGCCCATGGTCTTAGCATGGAACAGTGCGTCATGGCCCATGGCAGAGAACGAGCTGTGTGCATGAACCACAGTGATACGTTCCCTTACAAACACACAGCGCAGAAGTGGGAGACTGTGGAAGCAGGTGGTGGCTGTGGACTGGTTGTACATCACCTGCAGGGGGAGGTAGTAGACCTTCAGTCCATTAGTCAGGTACCTGACACCCTTCCTCCTGCCATAGGCATGGGTGACTATCACCACCTTGTGTCCCTTTTCAATCAAACACTGGGAAAGCTGGTAAATGTGACTTTCTACTCCGCCCATATTTGGATAGAAGAAGTCAGACACCATGCAGATGCTGTGCTTCCTGCTGGGGACCCTGGCAACATCTGCACGAGCTCCAGAGACTCTCTGAGACGAGGGGTTATTCACAGCTGCCGCTCTCCTTCGTTGGCCCATTGTAAATTCCTTGTGTGGTTGGCACCTCACTAGTGCTGAAATAATTAATTTATTCATCAGTTAGTTGATCAATAGAAATATTAAATAATCAATTAATAAGTAAAATAATACTTCAAGTAAAATGCCATTCATATAGGGCTGAAACACTAATATTAATCAGCAACAAATTTGACAATTGATTGATTGATTGACAAAAGATGCTGATCATTCCCTGTTTTCAAATTATTTATTACTGTTCACTGTTCCCATGACATCTTCGGTTTACTCCTTTTGTTCAACCAGCAGCACAAAAAATCAAAGATATTCAGATGTAAAAAATAAAAAACCTGTGGGAAAATTAGTTTAATAATTTTTTTTGGCCTTTTTGCCTGATAAATGACCAAAATAGTTAATCAATTACCAAAATACTTGGCTACTAACTAATTATTATTTTCACTGTCGGATTAATCCGTTGATTATTTTGTGGTTTAATGGTGAAAAATGTTTCAGTGTTTCCCAAAGCCAAGGTGACATACTCAAAGGTCTTGTTTTGTCCACAACACAAAGATATTCAGTTTTCTTTTATAGAGGAATAAAGAAACCATAACATATTCACATATCAGAAGCTGGAATGAGATAAGTTTGACTTTTTTCCTTAAATATGTACTCAAACTGATTTGATTATCAAAATAGTTGGCGAATTGAATCGATCGTTGCAGCTCTATTGTCCATCAACTAACTACTTAATTGACTAACGTTAACGTTAATCATTTCAACTCTAACGTTAATTATGTTACGTCTCTTTTCTGCTGTTTCACAACAGAGTGCAGCTGCTTCTCTCTTGTCATTTTACATGTATTAGAATTAATTGCCCCGTTAACTCGTATTTGCTATGCGTTTACCTATGGTGGGATATTCAAGTATTTACAAAACCATCGGAAACTAGCTGGTAGGGGGTTACTGTCCAACTCTTCTAACCTACATTAACGTTTCTCATCTATTTCATTACACATTAGCATTAAGCTAACAAACTTTGTTCGTATTTCACTCACATTAAAGCAGGTAGTGCTCCTAGTCCGAACTACCTTACCGTGGACAAAATGTCAGTCTTGATACGGAAAATACACATAACTATTTTTTAAATGTAGATTCATTTTTACTCACTAGCCCTGAGCTAGCCAGTTAGCCGCCTGTGTCACTTCCTGGTCCTGTTGTTTTCCTACGTCACACGTAAGACGCACCACGGAGCCGTTGACGTGCGTTCTTACGTTCCTGAAGTCTGTGGTGTTCCTCTTCTGCTTAGTTTTGCATTTCTGCGCTGTGTGAGTAGGCTTCTGTCAAAGTTCGGGTGTGGAGTCGACACTAGAGGCGCAGCAATGAGTAATTAGTTTGTAACATAATCAGCTATTAAAATATGTTGCACCCCGATTACTTGAGGCATAACTTATCTCGTTTGGGCATAAAGTCATAACTAAGGCAAGTGGCGATCAAAGATAGAGCTCCATCATCATGGTTACCGTGTGCATGAGTTTTCTGGCTGGCATGAGCCACTTGCATCATAGCACATCGTAGTAATTTTTATTTTTATTTAACCTTTAACCAGGGGAGTCCCATTGAGATAAAGAACCGTCCACGTGTGTAAGTTAGATCAACAGTGTAATATACCAATAAATTAGGGCTCTGTTGGATTACTCAGTTGCAAAATGACAGCAAATTAATGAATAATTTATACTGTGGGACAGGAAAACGGCTGTTTTGCCATTTTACAGAGTGGTGCACAGACAGCAACCTACTGTTCAAAGTATTACTGTTCATTGATTTTAGAAAAAAAGGAGTGAAAGACACACTCCTGTCAGTCCAGTTTCAGGTTCCTGGGAATCAGCATTACACAGAATCTGATATGGTCCTCTCACATCTCCACGCTTATGAAGAAAGCTGAAAAACGACTGTATTTCTTAAGGAAGCTTAAGGCTAAATTCCTTTGCCTAGTTCTTGTCAGCTTTTACAGAGGAGCAATAGAAATCATCCTGACTGGAAAGATGAGTGATGTGCACGGCCCAGGACCAGATGGCTCCGCAGTGGGTGATTAAAACTGCTTAGAAGATCATTAGTACCCATCTCCCGAGCCAGTGAGGTGAGATGCCTGCAGAGCCCAAAGGATATTAAAGGACAGTATCCACCCCAGCTACAGACTGTTCACCCTGCTGCCTCATGGGAAGACATATAGAAGTAGGCCTATCTGCTGTTCTGCAGTCCAGTGGTGCAGCAGCACAATATTAAGCCTAATGTATATTGTCTGCTACATAGCAGTATTACCTGTGGTAATGTGACATATAAACCTACCTTGTATTAGTGAGTAGGCCTAGGCTATAATTCTCCAACATTTTATGATTTACACCTACCAAGGGGTTTTAATCCTACTTAGAGTTATGTTGTAACTATGGGGAAAACCCACCACATAACTTATATCTGTGGTGCAATTGCTGTTATTTTAGTAATACATACAGTAAATCACAACTTGGTAATAATTTCCATATTATAGGCTAAGTTTGAACTTACACAGGAGCAGTTTGGAGAGTGTTGTATTACTGCCAACAGCTTCACAGTGTCAACTATTTACAGTGTCCACCGAGAGTGATCCCATTCACGACAATGTCCATTCTATAACTCAGACTCAGTTGTCTTAGTTGGTGCAAATCCTTACCTCAGTGTAACATCTAGATCTTCTCCAGGTACTTCCACAACATTCAAGAATCTCCAGCACCATCCTAATCCTTACCCTGTATTTCAACAGCACAATTTATAGCCCAACCAGTGGCAGAAATCTGCTCCTGTCCATGCAGATAATTTCACATTTTCTCTCCAATTTCTTAGCAGCTTCGGGTATGACAATCCCTTTTCTGCTCTGTCTCTCTGACGCTTTGATGCACAATCAGTGATAACCGTCCCACTTCTTGTTATCCTGATTGTTAGCACAAGTTCATACAACGTCCTACAAACTTCGATCCTTGAAAATCCGGTCTGCTTGTGTCATAGCTAACAGTCAAACTCCTCTTTTTCTCATTTTCTGACTGAAATCGCTTGAATAACTAGCCTACTCTTCTTCCTTTTCTTTTTCTCTTCAAATCCTCTTGTGTCCTCATTTCCACCCCTGCTGTGTGTTTGTTTTATACAGTCTATTTGTTTTATGGAAAATACATTATATAAAAATTTGACTGTATGATTTATATGAGCAGTTTTATTGTCACATCATTACTATTACAGTGTTTGTTTCACATACACAAAGCATTATTTTGTCTTCCACTAATATAAATGGCTTTGGGATAGAACAGACAAACAAAACTAAGGCAAACATAAAGAGTTGTTTAGAGATAGTCCCCTGAACAACCATACATTGTTTTGTTATTATAATTTTAGGTATTGTTTATTGGATTTATATCTTTAGTGTTAAATATATCTTTATTATTACTTACTTATTTTATATAAATGTGAATGAAGGGGACATGTATTTAGGCCCGCACAGTAGCGCAGCATGTATCTGGCTGCTTAAAGATGTGTGTCTGTCTGTTACAGTTCATACAGTTCAATAAAGAAAAAAAAGGGAAATGAAACAAGGAAATCAGGATCTCAGTTTTGCACATTACTTTTTCCATTAATTACCTGGCTGAATAACATGAACTTATTTTGAAAATATTTACAAAAACGGAATATTACTTGCCTGACTCCACCTGCAGGTGGATCACAGACTTCCTGAGAGACAGGAAGCAGCACGTGAAGATAGGAAAACATGTCTCTGACTCCAGGACCATCAGCACCGGTTCCCCTCAAGGCTGTGTTCTTTACCCTCTGCTCTTCTCCCTGTACACAAACAGCTGCACCTCTAGTCTGTCAAGCTCCTGAAGTTTGCGGACGACACCACCCTCATTGGGCTCATCTCTGGTGGAGATGAGTCCGCCTACAGGTGGGAGATTGACCATCTGGTGACCTGGTGCAGCCAGAACAGTCTAGACCTCAACGCTCTGAAGACAGTGGAGATGGTCGTGGGTTTTAGAAAGAGCCCAGTCCCACCCTCCCCCATTATCCTGGATGACTCCCCAGTTGCCACTGTGGACTTCTTCCGCTTCCTGGGCACCTTCATCTCCCAGGACCTCAGGTGGGAGCTGAACATCAACTCCCACACCAAGAAGGCCCAGCAGAGGATGTACTTCCTGCGGCAGCTGAAGAAGTTCAGCCTGCCAAAGACAATAATGGTGCACTTCTACACTGCCATCATCGAGTCCATCCTCAACTCCTCCATCACCATCTGGTACGCTGCTGCCACTGCCAGGGACAACGGCAGGCTGCAGCGTATCATTCGCTCTGCAGAGAAGGTGATTGGCTGCAATCTTCCATCACGTCAGGACTCTGAGGCAAGCAGGAAAGATTGCAGAGGCTGGAGTCCATCAGGACCAAAACCTCTCGCCACAAAAACAGCTTTTTCCCATCTGCAGCTAGCCTCATTAACAAGGCCCGGGCCCCCCACTGACACTCCCCCCTTTCAAATAATCCAAATTTCTCTGCACATGTAAATATCAATTAATTTCATATCTGGCACAAACTTGCCACATTGCACATATTTGTTGTTAATTGTTAATCGTTGTTGTTTTATTGTTATTTTTCTTTTTTATATTGTCAATTTATATATTTATGTACAAAATATCATCTTCCGTTACAATATGTCTGCACAATACAAACCCGGAATAATGCACATGTAAATATCTGCCGCATTGTTCTTTCTCTGCAAATAGTTGTATTATTTTTCTCTATTCTTTTATTACTCTTATATAACTTACATTTGTTTATTCCATATTTATATATTTTTACATCTATTTATGTCAACTATATTTTTGTATATGTGTAGCACCTTAGAACCAAAGCAAATTCCTTGTATGTGTAAAACACTTGGCAATAAAGCTCCTTCTGATTCTGGTATTGCGACATATCTGAGCCGATTTCAGGTAGATAATGTGGATCACAATGAACAAATCTCTTTGTCATATTGTTACTGTGTTATTGTTATTCTAAACGTGTTGCTGATGAATGTAGCCAAATTTACTCCAGCTCCACAAAAAGAAGGGAATTTGTTACCTGCATACTCTCCATTCAGTCTCAACATGCTGGATACTGAAAAAAATGCTGGATATAATACTGGTACCCTGTTGCCAACATTATAGCGTGCCAGCCTGTTTTATTGTCTATGGTGCCAGCTAAGTTTTAATAGCTATATGGTTTTGCAGTTAAGCACACATCAAATCAATTTAAAAAGAAAGTAAGCACAAGTGACAATAATGACAGGATACAAAATGACAATGAATTCTCAACAAGAACCCCCAAAAGGAAATGGTACAAAAAGACTTAAGGGGTTATGTGGGTTAAAGGGTTCTTCAGTTTTTCTTTCGTCAGCAAAGCATTTTCAAGGTTGCTTTCATTTTCACCCTTTGTTGACACTGAAAAAGTCCACACATTTCCTCACTTCCAGCTTGCTTAAGATTTAGTGTGCTCTCCTGTTTGCAGTTACAGAAGCAAGGCTGGTGATCAAACCCAGAACATGGGACCAGCAATATGTTTCACAGTTCCCACAGTTCAGCAACATCTTTTTAGACCAGAAAAAAATAAAAAAAATGTCTTTAAAAAGAGTCTCTGGCTTTTAGGTTTTCCAGGTAGAGATCCTTTTTGGTGTTATGCCTCTTGAATGTCACAAAAGTGCCACGGGGGCTCCCTCTAAACCTTGATGAACTATATACGTACATATATACATTTATTTACAAAATTGAAACAAATCAGGCATATCAAGAAAATCCAGCATAAGCAATACACCACAAATACAGTTGCAGAAAAACGTACCCTAAAAGGAGATCACAGTAGCTAGTCACCCTAGTCACATACATTTTATACACATTCCTTAAACATCTAAATGCAAATGGACAATGCATTGAGGTGGTACTGGGCTAGATGAAAATAACATTTACGGTAATAAAGGCTACATGACAACAGCTTTTAAAATAGTTCACCCCAGAATTCTAACTTTTATCCGTTGTCCATTCTTTTCTCACATCTAAATTATGGCACTCACAGTGCTAACCATCAATGTACATTTCATGAATAAAGGGCTCAGTTTTATGCTGTATTTCTGTAATGAAGGATGTTTAGAACTTGTAGATTGAAAAGAATAATGCACTGTGGTAACAACATAACCTACATTAAGTATATGGGAGTCTGAATCAGTTTAACTTCATTGTGCGTTCAGAAAACAGACAATTAATCAAAGAATGCAGTTATTCTGACTGAATTTTAATAGGAATAGAGTTACCTGTCACTTCATCATGTTCATATCATAAAGGGCAATCTTTTTAACTGAATTGCAAGCAAAGAAGATGATCCATTAAAGCTCACAAAATGGACGGACGTCCTTTTCAGACACTCAACATTCCATGAGTGGCGTGAACACAGGATGCAACCTGCCCGTAAACGGTCTCTGTGGGCATGATGCCACATCCATGACTAACCACCATTTGATGGAAAGTGATCTCACATTGCCACACTGGAGTTTGTCTTGTGTGTTTAGCAGTAGGAGTTGTCAGCCCCTGCTTCTCTTGTCCTCCGTGAACTCCTTCATCAAAGACAAAAGATATCGTAAGATCTCAGAATTCACCTGAGACACACGGATAAGTAAATCTGGTAGCTGCTTGATTTAACAACTGCAATAATAAAACTTACGTTGAGGATTTCCGACGGCGCCACAAGTACAGGCACAATCCAAGCACCAACATAATGGAAATTACTTTAAAGTATCGCATCTTATAGTTTGGTTTTCCGTTTTTTTCATGACTTTGAGACTTTTCTGGAAAATAATGAAAATTGCAAAAAGATGACATTGCAAATAACTAAATTATTAGTTTTAACTAATGACTGTCACATCCTAAACAATATTTTATTTTTTAAGATGTTTTTAGAATTTTAGTTTTTTGAATTGCTGTATCATGATGGCTGCTTAGTTTACAGCTAGTTTTATGATGCTTTTAACGTGGTGTGGTAAATAAATAAAAACATATAGCCTACCGTAGTTACCTGCTGTCCCGCAGTCAGGGCTAATGATAGTTGAAATGCCTTTGGCCTTGACATGACATGTAGGCCTAGGTTCTGACGCTGTCTTGAGTTTAGTGGTGAGTTTGCTGTGGAACTCGTAGCGGCCAGTAGAGACATTCATGAAGTTTGAGTTGATTATGTTGGTTGTGGATGAATTTGTTAGAATCTCTCCATCCAAATTCCACTGAATCTCAGGGTCTCCATAGCGTCCTATTACATCACACTGGAAATCGCCATTCAAGTTGTTGGAGTTATTACAAAGACTGTAGCTCGCTGGTGAGAGATGACTCAAGTTAAAATTGTGCAATATGATACTAGGCTACTGTAAATTCATTCACCAAATGCTGTTGGCATACAAAATGAAAGAATGACTTACCAGCGATGTTTAGATAAACATTTCTTTTTCTGTATTGTTCTTTGTAGTAAAAACGGCAACTGTATTCCCCCTGGTCATCCGCTGTGATGTTGGTTAGGAGAATGGAGCAGTTATTGTTGGTCTCATTCAGAAATGTTTTGCCCCTGTGCTCGTATGTGCCATTGAACTTTGAAACGTTGTTGAACACCGGCATCTTGTTCGGTTGTTCCTTCTGCCACTTAAAGTCTTTGTTGAAATTTATCCCTGAGCAGTTGCATGGCAGAAGGACACTGCCTTTTAAGACTCCTGTGATAGTCTCGTCATCACCTGTAGTAAAAAAAAGGTAAATTGGGATTAGTCCAGTGTGGTGTCCAATATATGTGCATTTGACTCATAACAGTTTAAAATAGCACTGTAGCAGCAGGGCAGAGGGTCAGTGACCTCCTAAGGGGAGAGCAGTGATTGGTGGTTATGTAGGGACTGAACCCTTCTATAGAATTTGACCTCTAACCCCTTGTTTTGTTACCTCAGAATAGTACTGTACCCTTATATGGGTTGGAGCTTTATTTTGCAGACTCAAACCCCTCTATGGTTCCTAACAGATACCTACACATATCCTATATAAGCTATGTTCGATGTACAGAGAGACAGAGTGGTCATCGGGCTGGGTCACTCTCCAAGCTGCTGCAGAGCTTGTAATTGATGCTGAACTCCTTGATGTAATAAACATTTATGATCAAGAACAGTGTCAAGCGGATTTCTTCTCAACACATCATCGCAGTATTATTGTTCGGACACCACACCAGTTCTCAGACTCTCTTCCAAATATTAGTTTTTAATAGACATTTCTCAGCATATACACTGCAACACATTCAACTTAAAAAATGTAGGTTTCACTGCTTCCTTAAAAACCTGAATAAACTGAACTAAGTGACTTCATGATTTGTGAAACTTATTAAACCAACTAAGTTAAGTCTGTACAAAGATTTTACATGAAGCTGCTCCCACTGACTCTCTTAAATTAGAGGTGTAGAAGGGGACTGAACTGGATAATGACCGTCGTCATGGTTAGAATTGCTTTAATTATTACCAGAAGACATGACTGTGACTTAAAGACACACAACAAGTATATTTTCTTTTAACTGCAAAAAAAAGAGTAAATTTACTCAAGTAGGCTATTTTCCTTTTGCCTATTTCCATTTTACTACTTTATACTTCGTCACTACAATTTAGAGGGTGATATTGTACTTTTTCCATTACTACATTTATTTAACAGAAATGGTGATTAATGACTTTTAGATTAAGATTACACATTAAAACTACATCCAATAAACTAATAAAATACAACACATTGTTAAAGATTAAACCAGTGGTTTCCTTAACACATTTCAAATGTCTATGAGTTTTGAGAGAGAGCGTTTTCCCCTCTAAACTTCTCAGATGGTTTAGTTTAAATAATTGTTTATGGCCCAAAGACGTAAAATTTTCCAATGTTTCTCCAAAACTCCAAACAATGAAAACATCTTTCTAGATCAGCTTGTTGGATTTCTCCCATATCACTCCTCACAACTCCTCAGATTTATCTTGTGAGGGCCCAACACCTAGTTTGGGGACCACTGGACCAAACTAGCTAACTGCATATAAAGAAGAACTAGTTCCACCCGGAAGAGCTACAACAACCAAATGCTGCTTACACATAGATGCATCACTATTAACAATCTAATATGATTATATGTCACAGTAGGGCAGGTTTCAAGAAAGTGTACTTTTATTCCTGATACTTTAAGTATATTTAGCTGATGAAACCTTTACTGAAGATTTTAAATTTAGGACTTTTTTTACATTTGTATTTTTACACTGAGTGTGAGTTCTTCCTCCACTACTGGTTGGCCCTATTTCTGTAGAAACTCAATGTGATTAGTTCAAAATTCTAATTGAATAAAAAAAAAATCCTGTTGTAATCCTACAACGAGGAAATTCAGTGTTACAGCAGCAGCAGCAGGGCATAGTGTAAAAGTACAAGAAGAGTTGAGCGAACTCTTAGCAGTATATTTAGCCTATTCAACTCATTATTTCAAGTCAGAAGAAGTCATGCTTATAAGTTCTGAAGTAGATGAAAACTAGATTAACTAAATGAATAAGACCTATTTGCACTACATTTATTATTAAAGATTCCTGATAGTTTTGTGGTGTACTTAACTCTCTGTATAACAATAACAACCCTCACCTTTTACCTCCTTACAATATAAGTCATGTAGCACTGATTGGGCAAACGGACAAATACAAACACCCCACGGTCTACTTTAATTCTCTGATTCTATCTTTTACTTTTTGGTGCTTTTGCTAACGGCTGTTATTTCAACCCTCCCTTTTCTGTATGTGTGTTAACTGCAGAAGCCCCTTATATTTACTTATATATATTTACATTCCCCGCGACCCTGTGCGCAGGATAAGCGGTTGACGATGGGTGGATGGATGGATATTTTGGGCGTTTGCTGTCAGGGCCCCGAGGCTCTGGAACAGCCTGCCCGAGGAAATCAGGTCGGCTGAGTCAGTGAACTCTTTTAAGTCCCTTCTTAAAACATACTTTTATAAGAGAGCCTTTCCCGATCTTATTTGACTTTATTTTATCCCTTTTATTTTATTGTATTTTACTGATTTTATATTAAATTTTCATGCTCTTATCTTTTTTTGTATTATTCTTTACACTTGTTAAAGCACTTTGTAACTTGTTTTTGAAAAGTGCTCTACAAATAAGGATTATTATTATTATTATTATTATTTACATTACAATCACACAATGTTATAAACTAAATCATTCCCTTCATTCTACCAATTGCTGTGTTATTCTGACATGACCCAATCTGATAACTCTGATCCTTTCCAGTGTGATTTGTTGTTCAAACATGACCACACAACCACTCCTAGTTAGAAGTTGCAGACACTTACTTTGTTTGTCCTCTTCAAGTAGTGCATGAGGAAAGAAACCAAATGAAGGAAACAATGTGAAAACATAGACCTAAATATTGCTCCATACCTGCTGACGTCAAACAAATAAAATAGTTTGGGTTCAAACAAGAAGAAAAGGCTTTTTTGGTGTCATTTAGAAAGATTATGGACAATCTTGCTGCTTTTTCACTGAAGCCCAAACCTTGTTTTGTAGAAAACTGATAAGTATAGGGTGTATAAATACATTTAAATGACACTGATACATTTACTATATATAAAATGTCTTCAATTAGCTTTTACTCTGTAAAATGGTAATCACATGGAATAAGACTTGAAGGTATATTTATACAATCAAATCCTAGCACATGTGGATTTAAGGCATACCACCACACAGTCACACTGATGAATTATGGATTATATTGTCTCATTTCAGTTTGATGCATGGCTCTAACAACTTTAAACAACTCAGCGGATACCGTGTTGTTAATGTGAGAACACTTTTCCCCCAACATAGTCCAAAGATGCACGAAACACAAAACATGTAGCATGAATTTAAACAATAGAATCGTCCAAGTCATCAACTTAACCAAGAATCAATATCCATATCAGTACACCTGAACACGTTCCATTAATAACTTGTCACCTTACTCCACAAGAAAGCCCTGACCTGACCTCTAAAAGTCCCTCTTCTTGTTTTAACCCCATATTTAAATGCCCATACCATGGTTTGCTGCATTGATGTGGCTAAAAGACTTCCATTCATATGGCAGGTTTATTACCAGAGCAGCTGCTGCTTCTGTAAACAGTGTATACACATAAACAAGCCTATGTTAAAACTTATATTTATGAACCCCTGTAGCATAATTGTCAATTGATTGTTTGGAGGAATTTAATTATTGAAGTGTTGTTAAATGTGTTTCTTCTTTGAAGGTCCTATAATTTGGCACTGAATGTCTTACAAGAGCTGAAAGAGGAAACAAATTTGCGTCATGTGGTTTCAGTAATGGGGATCTGAGATGGACTGTCATAGCAAATCTTGTCATAAAACTGAATTTAACTCCCCCACAGGCCTAAACATATAGAGACAAATAATCAATCACATAGGCATGTAGCTATAAACAGCAAATCCAACATGTTGATGACGCTAAAAATAAAAGCCAGTGTTGCAATACAGGGGAACACCAAAAGTTTCATGTAGACTTGTGTCATCAGGCCATGTATGACACATTTATCTGTGATTATTCTGCAGTAGCCTATGCTATATAAGCATTTACAATTATAAGCCTTCAGAAAGATCAGAGGCAGACTCTTACTTACCTGAGACAATTAACACCATAAGCATGCTCAGGAAAGTCCGCATGTTGCGCTCCGCGGGGGGAAGAAACATAATCAATATGTGTCTCGAAGAAGGACGGATTATTATAGCCAAGTAGACTACTAATCGCTCCGTGGCGTGTTACTGTTGATTACATTTAAAGATCGATAGTTAAAATCACAGCCGGTGAACAGGTCAGCGAACCGGTAGGCTACACGTCTGTCTTCATTGAGTCTTGTGAGGAAAAGTGAAACCGTGCGTGGGCAGCCGTTGGTCTAACTTTCCGGATTATCGTCATGATAAAGGGAAATTAGTGATTGCATAGTCACAGAGAAATCCGACTCCCACTGAGGACAACAGAAACTGTATTAACCAAAGTTTAAAGTTCAGCTATGCAGAACATTTCTGACTTAGGCTATACAGACAGACATAACACAACAAAGGCTTTGTAACCTACTCAACATTATTTTATTCAGTGTTATATAGGCTTATATATTGAGTCACTGTAGGCAAGCATTTTTTGGAATTACCAGAGGCTCAAGTGAAATGTGTTTACGCGCGCGCACACACACACACACACACACACACACACACACACACACACACACACACACACGCTCCTCCGCCCCCATCCAACGTCGGGAGCTAAACAGGAACAGGGAGGGATCACCGGGATCGGGATCAGAACACTTCAGCCGCCGCTACAGTCTATGGTCGACACATATCACCAGCTGCTTTAACGTTATTATTATTTTTCTAACTGAAAAATCGTGAACATAACGGGGGTGCTGGATACCGGGAGGACAGCATGGGGGAGCACACTGCGTGTTTGCTGTTACTGGTGGCGACCTTGACGCTTTCATCCGAGGTGAGTACAACGGAGAAATCTGGGCTGTGGGAGAGTGTCACCGAGCCCGATCCCTTTCTCCACTCCCCGGCGGGCCTGTTAGCTACAGCGGGCATCGAACGCACCACAGAGCCAACCGCCGTGTCAAATCTGAATAATGACGTGAAAAAAAAAATAACGGTTAAAATGTTAACGCACAGTAACGTTACTGGGTGGGTTATAACGTCCCACTGAAGGCTATGTAACAGCTACAACCGTGCGGCTACCAAAGATAACATTATTAACGGGGCCCTCTCATTGTTTGATCCAATACATTTGTTTTCCCGGACAGTTTTGAACATCTTGTTGTGTGAGAGATATGCCAGGTAGCCTTTACAGTTTACACAGATTTAATGCGTAGAATTAGCAAACCAAATAATGTCAGCAATGCTACCAAGGCCTGCCGTTAGATGTCAGTGATTGACAGCTTGACCCTGCCATGTTGGACATGTTTTGGTTTGTCTTGGGGAGATATTTTTACGCAGCTCTATATAAATATTCTGTTAAAGTAGTTAACGTTAGTCCTTTTATTGCTGACTATAGCGAAGTTAGTGCAGTGAACGGGATCTAGCGAGCTAACGTTAGCGTTAGCTATAGCTTTATTAGTCCATAATTACATGGATTGGCTTGGCAACTGCTACAGCCTAACATAACGTCGTATGCGTCAGTTTGCTCCGTTTAAAATCTTTCAAAGTACAGTCACCCGCTGTATCTGATACGTACAACACGAGCAGTTAAGCGTTGATGTGAATAACCTAGGCCCTTTGATACCCACGGATGTTTTTAGCAATGGTGATGTGTAGTGTTAGTTGGTGCTCCTGCGTCGACCTGGCCCGCTTGGTCCAGTCCAGCAGCCTTGTTGTTGCAGCTGCAGGGTGGTGATATTGCTGAGGAGAATGGAAAAAGGATGCAGCCTTTTTTTAGTTTGACACAAGCAAGATGGCGCCTACAGCTTGCTGCTGTGCTGGACCAGAGAGAAATACTCAGCTTAGGACCAGCTAGAAATAGAACCTGCATTGTAATCATATACAGTCTATGATTGTAATATGCAAATCGTAAGTGATATATTATACTGCTGGTTTGTTCATTACCATGCTGTATTTAGGAGCGCACATAACTAACAAAACACCCATTATAGTTTTCAAACCAAACCCCTGCGTGCTGCAGTGAAACATGTCTATACAGAAGTATGATGCAGGACATTAATGTGATGTAGCATTCAAGACCTTTCACACGAATATCACCACATGCCATGGCTGTGATTGTCCTGAGATGCTATAGCTGTACTATTTGAGTGGGACTTTTGTAGCATCTTATGTTTCCATGTTTGCATAGAGTTTTTTATTATACTTTTATTTAACCAGAAGAAACTAATTGAGATTAAAAATTTATACAAGGTTACGGACATCAGAACATAATAACAAAATATTAAAAACATATAGCAATTTACAGTGGGAATAAATAGTAAGTTACTAGGTCATTAAACATAAAAATTTCTTAAATATTCACCACAAATAATCAACAACAAGGATCATCCAAGTAATCAATCACAACATCTACAGCCAGACTTGCCAGCCTCCGAGTCATTTAAAAGTACTTTATAAGCAACCAGTAAAACCATATAATATACAGTATACAGGAAGTTGATTCCAAGCCAAGGGGGCAGCATACTTAAATGACCCCTTTTCCAAATTCAGTCCGGACTTGAGAGACAGATAGTAGTGATAAGTCCTCAGAACGAAGACAGTTTCTTCCCTGGTTCAAAATGATATGTGTGGTGAGATTTGTTTTGTAGCTTAGCCACTGTGTTTGCTGTGTATTTTCTGTGCTGCATGTTGTTCAGGCTCCAGGCTTGAGTCACGATAAAAGGAGTCACACAGGCCCTGCAGCAGCAATGCCTAGATGTGAAAACCTGTCTGCACTGTCAAGGCCTACTGCCACACTCCCAAGGCCTACTGCCACACTCCCCTATAGTCAAACAGGAGTGTTTTTGAGCTTTGGTCAGACTGGTTATCTCAGTGTAACCCTACACCAATAAACACATGAACAAGGAACTAGATTTGAAGGACTTTAGCCAGTGATATGTGGAGTGAACAACTGCACACGGACTGATAGACTCAGACTTTATTTGAAGAACAAGTTGGTAGGTGTTAGGACCACTGCTCTTGACTGATTCCACCCATCACACATTTTATATATTCTGTAGCCTGTAATTCTTATAAACATTTCTTTAACAATCCCTGAGTTGGTTCACGCACTGACTGCTTACTCCTGCAGTTGGTATTTTTCTATTGTACTGTTTTGGTTCGAACAGAATGAAAAAGATGGAAATGCCATATGATGCAAGGCACTCAAATAAAATAAATGAATTTGACATTTAAATAAATTATGGATAACATTATGCAACGGGTTGATAAGGTGATCTATCTCGTTCTGACTCCCAGGAGGCTAATGTTACGCAGATATTCACAGGCAAACATAGCATTTAGTCAGAATTAGTCATTTAAAGATTGGCAGCAGATGGCTTGGTGGCTAAGAGTATTGTCAGCTTGCAGCATCAGTCTTTTTTGATATCTGCCAGAAAAATAGAAGGCCCAGAAGGCGAGACACACCAAGACATCCTCCAATTGTTTCCCCAAATACAAAGGAAGGAAAAACTGTAAGTGCTGATGGCTATGTCCAATGGAAAGTAGAATGCCAACACCAGTTCAGTTGAAAGAAGAGGTTGTTTGCATCTCATATTCACTCCCAGCTGGATTTTAGTATCCTGTGGTTCACTAAGTTTTTCTACTCATTGCTATAATGTGGTCTTCCCGACACTCTCATTGCACTTTCTCTAATGTTGGAAATGAATAAAACGTCATAAGACAGGCGAACAAAGGGCACATGTGCGGCCCCGTGCCTGTAATGCTTAGCTCTCTGGCTTATGGGCTCAGAGGGATGAAACGGAGTGTCTTTCCCTGCTTAGGCATAAAGTAGTAGTCATATAATAACTTGTAGTGGTATGGAGTAATTTAAAGAGGCATTTATCCTTGTGATTCACTAATCCCGGTACAGTATACAGAGACAGATGTATTTGAAATGAAGCAGAATAAACTGAGAGGGGCTAAATACCCATAAGCTGCAGGAGATATTTATGGTTAAGCTATACTTAAGCAAGTTTGGTCCAATTAATCTTTGCTGTTCTGTCTTTAACCTTGTCTGTCCAGGTGCCTGCTGATGACTCTGTGGGTTTGCTAAATGAGCCGGCGGTGGCCATGTTCTGTGGGAAGCTCAACATGCACATCAATGTGCAGAGTGGCAAATGGGAGTCTGACCCCTCTGGCACTAAAAGCTGCATCGGCACCAAGGAGGGCATCCTGCAGTACTGTCAAGAGGTATTTAAACAGAGTGAGACAGCAATGCAGAGACAGAGAAACAGACAGGGACGGAGGGACAGCACGTACACATGAAGGCAGATAACATAGAAAGAAAGAACATAAAAATCTCTCACCTTTCTTCAGGTGTACCCAGAGTTACAGATCACAAATGTTGTGGAGGCCAACCAGCCCGTCAGCATCCAGAACTGGTGCAAGAAAGGCCGCAAGCAATGCCGCAGTCACACACACATCGTGGTGCCGTACCGCTGTCTGGGTAAACAGTTTTAATCACCCAGGTGCATGTTACTAAGTTTGTTTGCGTGTGTGGATATGCTGAATACTTTTAATGAGGGAAGGCATGTTTATGTTGCAGTTGGGGAGTTTGTGAGCGACGCCCTGCTCGTTCCTGACAAATGCAGGTTCCTTCACCAGGAGCGCATGGACCAGTGTGAGAGCCACCTGCACTGGCACACGGTAGCGAAAGAGGTGAGGACAGACAATAACACAACATTCAGCGTCACTGCATGAATTTAATATATCGTATATTGTGCTTCCAAAATCATTATATCTGGTGGTGGCTTTTTTTCTACTTCTTCCTTTTCTGTCTGGTCCTCTGTAGGATGACTCAGCACTCCTTAATTTCACCTCACCCCTGCTGTCAACTTTCTTTGCCACTTTCTTCTGATTTGTTTGCCTTTTTTTTCTCGTTCCTTTCCGATTGTTCATTAATGTACTGTCACCCACGAAGATAATTAACTGTCAAACATTGATTTTGTTAAACTTATGTTAATAAATAATAAATAATCTATGCATCAATGCAGTGGGTCCACAGTCCCCAAGGGTTACTACAATATGCTCTTATGGGCCATATCCTTATAAAACGATTGAATGTTGTGTGGTTTCATTTTGGTTGTTTATACACGGGTGTTAAAAGCCATTTAGGCACTGCAGGAAGTTATGATTAATGTCTGTTATTAAAATTAGTCCTGCGGAGACCGCTCCATGAATCTTCACGACTACGGGATGCTGTTGCCATGTGGTATCGACCGTTTCCGAGGCGTGGAGTTTGTCTGCTGCCCGGCTGAGGCGGAGCAAGATGCGGATAGCACAGAGCTAGAAGGGGAGGAGTCAGACGTCTGGTGGGGCGGGGCTGAGACCGATTACTCCGATAACGGGTATCGTCACGCGCACACATTCATCGCTGTTTGTCCAGTCTGATGTACGCGCACGTTGATATGTAGACTGAACCAACCGCTCTCCCCGCAGCATGTCGCGCCCGGCAGACACAGAGCCCGCTGCTGCGCAGGACGATGAGGACGCGGACGAAGAGGCGGACGAAGAGGCGGACGCTTTTGAACGGGATGAGAACGGAGATGGCGATGAAGATGACGAAGGGGAGGAAGATGAAGACGTTAACGATGAACGGGATAGCGATGAGCGCAACGCTAACGTCGCCATGACAACCACCACCACCACCACCACTGAATCAGTTGAGGAAGTCGTTCGAGGTAAGAAATCGACACACAGATTTAGTGTCGTCTGATGTTTTGTTGTTTATGTTAATGTAACTTTTATGTTTTCCATGAAATTCAGAAGCGCTCGTTTTGCATTCCTTTTAATTTGAAATGTCGTTTGCGTTTGCCTGTGTGTACATGTCTCAGCCGTTTGTTGGGCTCGTGCTGAGTCAGGCCCGTGTCATGCCATGCTGGAGCGTTGGTTCTTCATACCTGAGAAGGGCCGCTGTGCTCCCTTCTTGTTTGGGGGCTGTGGGGGCAACAGGAATAACTTTGAGTCGGAGGAGTACTGCCTAGCTGTCTGCAGCAGCTCGCGTAAGTCCCAGGGTTGGAGCCGTCTGAACCCTGAAGCGTCCATGAGCCTGGTTTCTGTCCTCAGGCTGCTGCAGATTGTCTCTCTGTCTCATTCTCTTTCTCTGTCTCTCCCTGTCCTGAGTGTCTGATGGCTCTTAACCACTCGGAGCACTGACAAGTGGATCTTGTTTTGAGTATTCTGTGATTATTTCTCTGCAACATTAAAACCCATTTTTGATTGGAAAGGAAAAGTAGTGAAGACGAGAAAGATGGAAGGCCATGAAATCACTCATCTCCCTGGAGCAACATGATTATGTTTGTGTATGTTTCATGGAAAGCAAAGAAAATGTCTTCAAATTTGTGGAAAAGATAAAGCAAACTGGTAGTCCTTGGCTTAAGCAATAATGCTGATGATTTTCCATGTTTGTCTTATTATATTTTATTCTTATGAAATCAACAAATCCAATGAAAAGACCAACAGTGCTTTAGTCTGTCTCTCAATACCTCCTTGTTTGTAGCTCTCCAGTCTATTACCATTCCTTCCAAGAGAAGATGTAAATCTTTAAAAATTGGTCACAAATATATGGTTTGGAAAGGCTCTGTTATTTCCTCAAATACCGTAGTTAAGCACTGTAGTTTTTAGCTACTGCTACTTAAACAGGGGGCGGCGCAGTGGTGCAGTGGTTAGCACTGTCGCCTCACAGCAAGAGTTCTCTCCAGGTGCTCCAGCTTCCTCCCACTGTCCAAAGACATGCAGACTAGGTAGATTGGTGACCCTAAATTGTCTTTAGGTGTGAGTCTGACTGGTTGTTTGTCTATGTGTGGCCCTGCGATGGACTGGCGACTTGTCCAGGGTGTACCCCACCTTTCCCCCGATGGCAGCTGGGATTGGCTCCAGCCCCCGCGACCCTGTATGCAGGATAAGCGGTTGACGATGGATGGATACTTAAACAGGAGTAAATAGTGTCTTTTGCGATTAACACACATTTGGTTCTGTAGTTAGCATTTGCAACAACCAGTATGATCAATGTGGGATATACTTAAAAACTAAACCACAGTGCCCATGTTCATCAGACAGAAGGAACATGTCACACAGTACAACAGTGTAGCACAGTGATGTGTTTTTTAAATGTTTTTTGGCAAAGAGGAATAAGCTACACTTACAGTATGATCATCGATGGTGTTGGTCTTTTCTTGGGGTTTGTTGACAGTAAGATGAATACAGATTATCACCACCTGTATCCTTTGAGAAGCTTCGAGACCAGCCGTTTTACCATCAACAGAGTCAGTAGTTGAACTGATGACGTTTGAACATTGTAGTGAAAGAAAGATTAAAAGAAAAAATGTAAAGACAAATAGATCAGGCGAGTGTCCCTGTTGGAGAGCAGCCATGACGCTCTAGTAGTCACTGACTTCAAAACAATTCTGTTACTCATTTCTAACCAGTAACACTAACTGATACTTCTTACAGCATGTGGACGAGGCAGCGTAAATACTGAACCTTGACTCTCAGTGTGCGTTTGCATGCATGTCTGTACACACGTGTGTTTGCATGCCTTGCAGTCGTGAGGTCTTGTGCCTGATGCTGTTGCTGCAGCTCTGTAGTGGTCTGACCTGGCAGCTGTTGGACTGCGTGTTGAAGTGTTGTGATGTATGTATGTGAATGGGGGAGGGGTGTTGTTAAAGGTTAGTGGGTTGATTTGCCGTTTCCACTCAGTAAAGCGTCACACTCCTCAGTGGTGCGGCCTCTGCCCTTATCCTGGCTCGGCACTTTCCATCTTATCTCCAGGCCCCCACATTAAATGAAGACATCTGCACGACACTTGTACTGGGAAATTAATCACCCTTTGTCCCCTGATAACCTGTGTGTCTTTTATACCATTATTTGTGTTTATATTACAATTATTCCTAACATATTGTATGTTTTTAACACACTTGTTCTTCTTGTCTTTTCATTGAAAACTGCTGTTTATGTGTGTTGAGCCGAAATACTGAAACTACTACTGTTTAATGTTGCCTCTAAGGAAAGCATTATGGGTTTCAGACACTTTCATTTACCTTACATGCATCCTCATATATTCTCCCCTGCACTCTATATATTTAATACCTCCAGTGCCCACCATGGCCCCCAGTCCTCCAGATGCCATGGATCGGTACCTTGAATCACCTGGGGACGTCAGCGAACACTCTGATTTCCAGAAGGCCAAGGAAAGCCTCGAGGCCAAACACCGCGAAAGAATGTCTCAGGTACGTTTGCATGTCAGGGGTTAACATTTCTCCCTCTTAAGGTGTCCAAATGTCTCATCTGTCATGACAAAGCCTGCATTTGTCATTATGTAATGGTTGCTTTTGTCCCTGACGTGATACTCTTCATGTCCAGGTGATGAGGGAGTGGGAAGAGGCTGAGCGGCAGGCCAAGAGCCTTCCTCGCGCTGACAAGAAAGCTGTCATCCAGGTAGGATACTCACCACCACATCTTATATATTGGTGTAGATCTTTTTACCATCATTTGTAAATGTCAAAGTTGTTTGTTATGACGATATTTGTGTTCCATTAACTTCGCCAAAATTACTGAAAAGTCAGTGTATGACCAAACCAATCCTTCAGATTTAATGGGATTGTGACTGTGAATATGGAGCGATACGGAGCTGTAGTTAATTATACAGCGGTAGAGGACTATTAATCTTCACCCATGCCTCCTTCACCTGTCAACAGTGGCATGTTGTGCTTCGGATTCCTTTGCCAACTTATTGCTCTGCTGGCTGATATAACCCACAAGATTTGATTGGATACATTTATGTATGTAGATGAGTCATCAAAAATATGTTAACATTTTACAGGACGAGAAAATAGTGATTTTAAAAATAAAAACAAATGTATATTTGACATGCATTAAAATAATTGAACTATGAACACAAGGGTTGGGCGTCTATCGGCGATGGATGACAGACATCACGACATTGAGCCGGCATCGTGATTGTAAAATCTCAAATTTTCACATTATACCACCCTGTGAAATCCCTTATCACGGCAGCAGCTGAGCCGCACGTTGGCTTATTTAATGACGTAGCCTATCAAACAACTGAAAACAGCATCCGTACCCTGTGTGGTCACTGTTGCTTTACCTGGTCCGTGCGTAAAATATCCACCGCGACTTGTAACGTAAGTTAATAGTCTACCATTTTTTTTACCGAGTGAAGTCTGTGCGAGAACACATGCACATAAGACGACTGCACATAAGACCCCCGCGCACCCAATGACATCGTCCATCCCAATGTTTCATTGTAGTATGTTTCATTAATTTTGTCAACATTGCCCAACCCTATTGCACACAGGGATACAGGATTAGAACTTGGAAATTTTATTTTTTATTTCACAGTGTGTTTAGTATCAATTATTAACATGATAATCACTAAAACCAATAATGAAAACCATTGATATGATATAGGGCTGGGCAATTAAACAATAATGATAATTATCGCAATATAAATTTCCTTAATAACAATATAACAAATGTTCAGTATATCGTCAATAAATGTTTGATTAAATTCATTTGAATCACGAACAAATAAACACCTAATTTTTCTAAGATATTTTAATTTTATTTAGGAAAAGGGACTGAAAAAAGATTTACTAATCACATTTTTTGAATAAAGATTTTATCATAATTGTTTTGAATGTTCTGACTCAGATTTGTGAAGTGATCCACTGTTTGGCATTAAGTGTTTATTCTGACCATCTGTTTTTTATTTAAATTTTCACTCAGGAGCAAAAATCAGCCTTTAAACTTGAAAGAAATAATGATTTGACATTTAATTATCGATATCGAATGATAACAAATAAACATTTGTTTATTGTGATAACATTTTGGCCATATCGCCCAGCCCTACTATGAAAGAAAACCTGTTTTTTCACTTTTGATTGCATTTTAAAATATAAAGATGTAAAGTAATTCCTTTTATGTCAGAACATGTGCAACTTCAGATAGGAAATGTTAACCTGATTTTAAAGCAAAACAAAAAAGAAACGTGACACAAACGTGATTTTAGCCGCATGATTGCTGGGTGCAGCACAGTGTTTGGTGTTTGGTGAAGCACCCTTTTAAAAACTATACAATAACTGCTTGTATTAATAATCAGATATATAGTGAAAAAGTCATTGTGCCATCTCCTGCATGTAAAATGTACCATATTTGCAGCACTTCCAGGAGAAGGTGGAGGCTCTGGAGCAGGAGGCAGCAGGAGAGAGGCAGCAGCTGGTGGAGACCCACATGGCCCGGGTGGAAGCTCTGCTCAACAGCCGCCGACGCCTGGCTCTGGAAAATTACCTGAGTGCTCTACAGGCCAACCCTCCACGAGTACACACACACACACACACACACACACGTACCACACACTCTGCACTGGCAAGAACTATAAAGAGATTTACATAAAATAAAAACAAGTGTAAAAATCTTACTAACACCACACAACACTGTTACCTTCAGGCTCGTCAGGTGTTGAGCCTACTGAAGAAGTATGTCCGTGCAGAGCAGAAGGACAGGCAGCACACGCTGAAACATTATGAGCATGTCCGCACAGTTGATCCCAAGAAGGCTGCACAGATCCGACCTCAGGTACTGTACCTCACACATATACAGTCAGAACCCTTTAATGTGATGAAAATATTTTAAATTCTTGCAATGGTAAATTCTTAGCATGGCCTAAAATCAAATTCTGTGTTAGGATTAGGATTTCAAAGTTTGACTGGAGCTTCTTCCCCATCTTGTTCGCTTCAGGTTTTGACCCACCTACGTGTGATTGATGAGAGGACAAATCAGTCATTGGGTCTGCTCTACAAAGTGCCAAGTGTGGCGAATGAGATCCACAGCCAAGTCTGTAAGTGTCATTCTTCTTACTAACTGAATGAACAACTTGTTATTCATCTTCATCGTGAGTCATGGTATGAGAATTTATCATTTTGTATCTTTAATGCTATTAAACATTACAGTATCATAAAAATACTTTTTAAAAATCATTATTAATCATTATAAGTAAGCATTTCTTGTATGCAAATAACTACATCCCAGTCAGCAATAAACTATTAAATTTTTTTCGACATGTTTGAATGTTTTCCCCTAAATTCTAGATAGATGAAATTGTGTGAGGGCTAAAACAAATGCCGAAAATCTACTGGTTTCTGCCTCTCAAATGTGAATATTTCTGATGTTCTTTGTCTGTTATGATAGTAAACTGAATATCTTTTGGTTTTGGACCGTTGGTCCTGACAAATTCAGACATTTTAAGATGGGGAATTGTAATTGTGACATTTTAAATGAAACGAATAGTGGGAAAATAATCAGCAGATTAAGCGATAATAGGAATAATCGGTATTAGCAGCTCATGTCAGTATGCTAAGAACATGTACTGGCAGAGTCATGCTGTAATTTAGTGTAGGAGTGTCAGATCAGTCTGTGATGTGTTCATGTTAAAGAGAGATGAGTTTCATGTGAATAATGTGACACTATACTATACAGACTTAATAAAGTAGTGAGGAGGAAGACGAGTTTAACAGCTCGTGTGCTGATAAAACAGCATCTCTACTGTTAGTGTTCAGTAATCAGGACACTGTATATGGACTTCACCTGGCAGCTCACTCCCTCCATTTCTCCCCGCCATCTATCATCATGCTGTGGCTCGCTCACCGTCTCTTTCTCCTCATTCTTCCTAGCTGTTATCATGCAGAGAGTTCAGGCGGAGCTGTCTCAGCAAGTCTCTTCCCTGCAGAGCGATGGGCGGGTGAGTCGAGTTTCACCCACTCACATATGCATGGAGTCTGTCCTGTATAAACTCTCGCATGTATAAATAGAATTCACCCTGTGTCGTACAGTGATGCAAGGCAAAGTTGAACACAACACAGCCATGCACAGAAACAGACTTAGATGCAGTCTTAGTGGATTTAATGCAGAAAGAGCACATAAAATACCAAAAGGGCAGGCTTTTTATCGCTCAGCTGGCCACAGATAGCGGTGATCGGGTAAAGTGAATG
>NC_060156.1:16941835-16972206 GCF_021292245.1 Micropterus dolomieu | reverse complement strand
ACTGTTACCTTCAGGCTCGTCAGGTGTTGAGCCTACTGAAGAAGTATGTCCGTGCAGAGCAGAAGGACAGGCAGCACACGCTGAAACATTATGAGCATGTCCGCACAGTTGATCCCAAGAAGGCTGCACAGATCCGACCTCAGGTACTGTACCTCACACATATACAGTCAGAACCCTTTAATGTGATGAAAATATTTTAAATTCTTGCAATGGTAAATTCTTAGCATGGCCTAAAATCAAATTCTGTGTTAGGATTAGGATTTCAAAGTTTGACTGGAGCTTCTTCCCCATCTTGTTCGCTTCAGGTTTTGACCCACCTACGTGTGATTGATGAGAGGACAAATCAGTCATTGGGTCTGCTCTACAAAGTGCCAAGTGTGGCGAATGAGATCCACAGCCAAGTCTGTAAGTGTCATTCTTCTTACTAACTGAATGAACAACTTGTTATTCATCTTCATCGTGAGTCATGGTATGAGAATTTATCATTTTGTATCTTTAATGCTATTAAACATTACAGTATCATAAAAATACTTTTTAAAAATCATTATTAATCATTATAAGTAAGCATTTCTTGTATGCAAATAACTACATCCCAGTCAGCAATAAACTATTAAATTTTTTTCGACATGTTTGAATGTTTTCCCCTAAATTCTAGATAGATGAAATTGTGTGAGGGCTAAAACAAATGCCGAAAATCTACTGGTTTCTGCCTCTCAAATGTGAATATTTCTGATGTTCTTTGTCTGTTATGATAGTAAACTGAATATCTTTTGGTTTTGGACCGTTGGTCCTGACAAATTCAGACATTTTAAGATGGGGAATTGTAATTGTGACATTTTAAATGAAACGAATAGTGGGAAAATAATCAGCAGATTAAGCGATAATAGGAATAATCGGTATTAGCAGCTCATGTCAGTATGCTAAGAACATGTACTGGCAGAGTCATGCTGTAATTTAGTGTAGGAGTGTCAGATCAGTCTGTGATGTGTTCATGTTAAAGAGAGATGAGTTTCATGTGAATAATGTGACACTATACTATACAGACTTAATAAAGTAGTGAGGAGGAAGACGAGTTTAACAGCTCGTGTGCTGATAAAACAGCATCTCTACTGTTAGTGTTCAGTAATCAGGACACTGTATATGGACTTCACCTGGCAGCTCACTCCCTCCATTTCTCCCCGCCATCTATCATCATGCTGTGGCTCGCTCACCGTCTCTTTCTCCTCATTCTTCCTAGCTGTTATCATGCAGAGAGTTCAGGCGGAGCTGTCTCAGCAAGTCTCTTCCCTGCAGAGCGATGGGCGGGTGAGTCGAGTTTCACCCACTCACATATGCATGGAGTCTGTCCTGTATAAACTCTCGCATGTATAAATAGAATTCACCCTGTGTCGTACAGTGATGCAAGGCAAAGTTGAACACAACACAGCCATGCACAGAAACAGACTTAGATGCAGTCTTAGTGGATTTAATGCAGAAAGAGCACATAAAATACCAAAAGGGCAGGCTTTTTATCGCTCAGCTGGCCACAGATAGCGGTGATCGGGTAAAGTGAATGTGAAATCAAACTGATTCATCTGAAAAAATATGATTTCCCAGGAGGATACTGTATCTGGCAAAAAAAGATATATATTCAGTTGTAGAGACAGATTTGTAGCAATTTGTAGTGTCTTGTGCACATAATAAGTCCTGTGGGTGACGTTCTCTTTTTACCAGATAATCATCAGGAATGGATTACGTTTTGAAAGAAAAGCCTCTCTGATTGTCCCACGCTGACATGTCCAGATTAATATTCCTCTGTGTTTGCAGGTGGATGGCAGGGTGAGTTACGGTAATGACGCTCTGATGCCTGATCAGGCCTACAGCTCTGCTCCTATGGACCCTGGCCTGGAAGGACTGGGCTTCATCCACCCTGAAAGCTTCAACCAGCCCAACACAGAGAACCACGGTAAACACACACGATAGTATAGCATAGTATAGACAAAGATGATGGTTTCAATATCATAAAATGAGACCCTCACCAATAAAATGATTGCAGAAATTAAAACTTACTCCTAAACTAGTATTAACACTTAGACAATTGGAACAACAACAAAATATATATATTCTTTATATAATTGGGCTGTCCCCGACTAAGGATTTACATAGTCGAATCAGAATCGTCAAGTCCTGCCTATAGTTGACTGATCATCATGTGTGTTTTTGTGCACAGCGATTGCAAGGGGCGTGGGTAACACATGGTGGCTCCGCTTTAATCTTGAGAAGCTGCAGAGCTGCAGTCTCTATTCATTCAACTTACACTGTAAATTTCCAGCTAAACTGACGCTTATTGTTGACCCTTTTCTCTCTCTCTCTCTCTCACCTGCCATTCACCGGTCTTGTGCAGAGTTTAGCGTGCATGCAGTTGTAGCCAGCACGGTTCCTCGCGGGTCTATTTCAAGTAGCCGGCTATTTAAAAACAATAAAATATTATAGAAGATATTTGTGTGGTTCATCAATGGTGATAAATTATCCGAAAGTCTCGCGAGGTGCAGACAACTCAGCACAACACCGGTGAACCGGGTGCTCCGTCTCTTCAGCAAGTTTTCCTGCACTGCCACTACACATACACTCTATGCAAACACATGCACACTGACGACCCAGGGTAAGGGTTAAAATTTTGGAGGAATTCAGGCACTTTAAAAAATATTTTTTGAAAGTTTTTTTCTTTTACATGCTCATTTACAGCATTAAACATTGAAATGTGTATTGTAATAGGTTGTATATTAACTTATTAGAAAAAACTGGTAGTTCTATGTAAAATGAGACCTTGAGCACCCCCATATCGCCAAAATGGTATGATCCTCGTTTCACTGTGAAGCTTCGACTATGAGATCCAGTCGAATCAGGCTCCGCCCATCGAAGCATCGAATCTTCGACTAGTGGTCAGCCCTAGTATATAATAATATTTTCTATATGATTTGTTTCTGCAGTTGAGCCTGTTGATGCTCGTCCACTTCCTGATAGAGGACTCCCCACACGACCTGGTGAGTGTGTGTTTGTGTGTATTTTTGTGTGTATTTGTATGTCACACAGGACTGGGCGATGTAATCAATATTACCTTTGATCGTGTCTGCATATAATTATTTAATAACATAATCCCTCATACATGGATAACACGTTAAACATGTACCACCATCTGTCATCGCACGAGATCTTAAAGGTGCCCTTTTTAAATTAAGCTTATTTAATCGTTAATCATTTAAAATCCTGCATTGTTTACACAGTGTTTTGAATGCTAGCAGTCTTCTTCACTTGCTGCGCATTACAGCCAGTCCGCCAACAACTGTTGATTAGCAGAATAGTGTGAAACGATCAAGAAAGCGGATCGGTGGATTTAGGGCGTACTCACACTTAGCCTTGCCTTGTACTGTGCCCGAGCACGATTGTGCCCCCTCCCCACTCTCTGGCCTGCGCTCACACTGCGCCTAACAATCCGAGCTGGAGCACGTTTACGTCATAACTCAGTCAGTGTTTCCCATACATTGATTTGTTTGTGGCAGCCCGCCACAGTATCAATGCCACTTATTGATATATGATTTTTTTTTAGTAGTCCTTTTTAAAATCGTAGTTGATTGCAGAGTGCTGCGCATATATTTGCCTAGTGTGAGTTCACCCTTAATGCAGAAAGGGCACAAACAAATACCAAAGGCCAGACTTTTAATCGCTCAGCTGATCATCCCTTTCTGCTTTTTAATTTTGTTTAATTAGCACGTGATACAAATTGCTATTTCACTACTAGAAGTATTTTATACATGTCTCCTCTTGTATCAGTGTCTGCCATGACGCCAGAGGAGATGCCAGAAGTGCGAAAGGAGACTGAAGAGAGGCAAAGTGCTGGCTATGAAGTTTACCATGAAAAACTGGTATGAAAAATCAATCAACACTGCACACACCATCGTGTCATTTATTCAGGTCCTGTAGTGGTCTGTGCTTTGTGCACACAAATAGCTTTGGGTTGTTTTCTTTTAATGGTAGGTGTTTTTCGCTAAGGATGTGGGGTCCAATAAAGGCGCCATTATCGGACTTATGGTTGGAGGGGTTGTCATAGCAACTGTCATCGTCATTACCTTGGTGATGCTGAGGAAGAAACAATATACTTCGATTCATCACGGTGTAATTGAGGTAAAGAAAGTCCTTTGTGGATAGGTGGTTTTGTGTGAAATGCAGTACAGAAATTCATGTTTCTATCTGTTTGTCTAGATTTGAAAACATGTTTTTCTTTCACTAAACCCCTTTTATCTGTTAAAGGTGGATGCAGCAGTGACACCAGAGGAGCGTCATCTGGCCAAGATGCAGCAGAACGGCTACGAGAATCCCACCTACAAATTCTTTGAGCAGATGCAGAACTAAAGAACTGCTTCTTCAGGCGTATCCCAAACCTAAACTCACCCTTGAAGGGTCTGTTCCATTCATCCCTTGCCCTCAGCCCCTGCACCTTCAGTTTCTCACCCTGTTAAGAGGCTGATTTTCATCAAGCTTGAAAAGTTAGGAAAAGACCAGTTTATGTCTCAGTCCGGGGGGTTAGGGCCAAAGGACATGGAACAAAGCCTTCTTATTGCCTGATCCCTTGATTGTACAGAGCAACATTTGAGCTTAGATTTACCTGCAATTGGTCAGACAAGGGTTCCCTGTTTCAAATGCACATTTCAGCAAATCAAAACAGAAACTCCATAGTGTTTGTACTGAACGCCCTGTTGATGATTTATATGAAATCACCGCAGTACTGCACTCACAGCTGAGTCCAGAAACATGTAAACCCAAGATTAATTTAAGTTGAATTCCCTGTCACTCGCTCATCGCTCCAACTGTTCCATCTCCCGCAGACCACTCGTCCCCGCTCTCCAATAACAGCCGGGCTGTGTTTGATGACATAACAGCTCTCCAAGTAAAGCCCAAGTGTTTCAGGTTTGTTTTCCAAAAAAGGAGGAAAAACATGAAAAAATTATACATATTCAAAATATGTAAACATTGGAAAAATACTGAATGTTTTGTTTTCGGATTTTTTTTTATTTTTTTTTAATGTGTAATATATAAAGACAGCTGTAAGTATATGTAGTGCATGGCAATATTGATGACAGATACAGTATACTTTATGGTGAGGTCCTCTGGAGCGGTCCTCTTACTAGATATTTTAGCAGGATTGTACATTTCTAGTGTCTTCTTTGTGATCTTGTGATATGAAGAAGAAAAAGAGTATTCAGAATCTGGTCTGCTTTGTCGTCACACAGACTTGCTTTAACTGAATCTTGGCTCGTTTTGCTCATCTCCATGCTTCACTGTTGTGTTAGCTGCATGGGCGAAATGCTCTGTATGTCATATATGAAGTGTAATAGTATCCGAAAGGAAGGCGATTTTTGTTACTGTTTGCGTTCTATGCACTCTGTCTTGGAAGTCTGATTATTATCACCAAATATTATTGCTGTTAACTCACACTGCACATTGGGTTTTTATTAGAATGAAGATATAGGTCAAACTTTAGTAGGGAGGTTTTCTGAAAATATATCATTCCAGATTTATCATTCCAACGTCTCTCTTGATTGTAAATATTTGGAAGATAGAGATCCGGCTTTCAGTGGCCAAGTTTCTCTGTCAAGCTTGACCCCCCTTTCATGTGTTTTTCAGTGTGTCTTTCTGACCCCATTTGTCCTGTTTATCCTCTTTCTGGATGTGTCAGCAATATTGTACAGTGCAACACTTCTATTTGATAAAAAAAAGACAGCACTTGTTGGGCCTACAGAGATCAAAAGTTTTCTAGATGGTCCCCATCTCCTCTCCACACACATTTCCTTCACCAAATCTCACAAACACATTCTATTTTTCTACATTTCCTGTGTATACATGTACAGTGCTTCTGTTCCTGTGCTGGGTATTTCTTTGTCTGCGTATCGGTTAATAGTCCTCATGAAGAGGTGAAGACTTTACCATCAGCACCGGGAGGATGAACGCAACTCACATCAGCATAGAGACACATTTCCCTCTCCTTTAATTAAGTTATTAACGCCACCTCCAGTAAACATGAATGTGACATGCGTATTGTGCATTTATACCGTAGAGATACAACACATATCACATCTCCGCACATGTACACACCAACTGAAGCGCTTAATCAGGTGAATGTTTGTATTGATGCTCACTGTGGGTGTCTTTGGAGACTAGTGTTCTAGAAAAAACAAAGATGCTTTCTTCTCATTGATTCAGTGACCTTCCTCTGTGTAGTTAAATGGACCATTTGCTTAGAGTAAGAAAAAAAGCTTTCTACACCCACTATACCATTAATAAAATTTTGAATGTAACTTTCTGGCTGTTTGTCATTTTGAGTCTCTTGCTATGATTTATACAGTGTAGAAAATATAAATATTTACATTTCAAAGCTCCTGGCTAAAATGACTGAATCACAAACATTATGAAAAATGCTTGCCACTTTATTCCCCCTGGTGGACAGAAAAGGGTCCAACAATTTAGGGAACAAACACTAGATAAAATACAAAACAGGGCCTCTATAAATGGAAAATATGAAAATACACTTGTCCTTGTGGCTATCAAAAACATGAAGTACCGGTATATACAGTGGAAATTATTCTAAACTACAGACAAGGAACATTACACAAAGCTCATAAGTTTTCAGTCGCACATTCAAGCATTCAGTCACATGCACACAAATGTATTTCCTCGCTCAGACACTCCCCCCGTCATCCTGAACATGCTGCTTCTCTTGGTTTGAGTTAAAGAAAAGCTTAAAAAAAGAAGAAAAAAAAAGAAAAAAAAAACTTCAATCAAACTGTAAAGACAATAACAAAGTTGTCAATCCACAATGATCAGCGATCAGCCTTGCATTTCTGTGCCTAAAGAACACAGTGTCAAAAAAAAGAAAAATATAGAATAAGAAAGTTGATTTGATTTCCAATCACTGGTGGAGAGCAAAGTCTGCCTGCAGCAGCTGGAGAGAGCTGTGATGCGGCCTTCAGCTGTCTTTGTCTAGTGTTGTGGTGGCCAGGGTCACAGTAGTGATGGGCTGACCGATGCCGTGCATCTGCATGCGAGCCAGTTTCTTCTGTTCACACTCTGTCACCAGGTTGTTGAGTTCAGCAGCACTATAACCAATCAGAGTTCTCAGGTCGCACACAAACTTGTAGACGAAGCGCTTGCCCTGCACCTTGCTGATCATGTCCCCGTCGTAGTAATACCTGAAGAGGACAAGTCAGAATCTCACTACACAAAGACAACGTAAAATCACGTGACACAAAGCATGTCATGTTTCCAAAACCACCATGATAATATTAATAACTACAGTGATATTCAACCAGCCAACTTGTCATGTTAGGTACAGTCAGTGAAAACAGTTGTATAATGTCTTTTGTGGCCCTGATGGAGCTTCACCATGAACTCCATTTGTGCTTGAGACTTTACATTTTTTAACAGTTTGTTTGAAAGCAGTGGAGTTGAAAGGGAAATGCTGTTGAGTTGCATTGGAAAAGTAGGATCCAGTGTTTCTACAGGGACTAAAAGTCAGGACATGTCTGTCTCTGCTGAACAGACTTTTTAAATCTGTCTCTCCAACTTAATGGTAGTGTAATATAAAGCGAATAAAGAACCCTTTAAAAACAAACCTAAGGGCTCTGCTGAGTTTCTCGTAGTTCATTGTAGGCTTGTTCTTGCGCTGGCCCCATTTTTGCGCCACAAGCTCTGGCTGGTTGAGTTTGAACTCGCCCTCTTCACCCACCCAGGAGATGCAGTCTCTTGCATCCTTATCTGTCAGCAGCTCTAGCAGGAACTGCCACAGCTGGATCTGACCGTTGTTGCCTAGAACCAGAGACATAGCATTCAGTGTAAAATGTTATAAATGGTCATAAAATGACCATGAATGAATGATTTACATAAAATAATAGAAAAATAATAGTTGCATTTGCTTTCAAAAACACAGCACCACAACACTAGGAATGTGGAGCGCTTGGAGTAAGGCTGCAAGAGACAATTACTACCATTTGTTATTGATTAATCTGACAATTATTTTCGATCGTTTGCTCTATAAAATGTCAGAAAATTCGAAAGCCCAAGAAGACGTCTTCAAACTGCTTATTCTAGAGTACCTTATTATCACATAACAAAGAAAATCAGCGCATCTGAGATGCTTTTGGAAGCAAAATGATGGAAACAATTAAATAACAAAATAGTTGCTACTGTAGATGAATGCAGATTCACTAATCGATTAATGGATAAGTTGTTACAGCCTTGAGCTCTGCCTATTTTCACATCTGTACACATTTGGCCAATTGCTGAGCAAAATAACGGAACTGTCAAATTGTCGGCTTTGTAAAATAAAATAAAAATGTATACAAATGACATACAGAGTCCATGTGTGTTGTGTGTACTACCTGTGCGGTTGCCCGGTGAGCTTCGCTCCTCTCCTCCTGAAATTCGGGGAGTCCTGGGGCCACGGCTCTGCTTCAATACCTTTATAGCAGTGGGTGTGCTCACTTGAGCCGGGATTATCTGCACAGCTGGAGACACATACGTAAAAGTAAAAGATTAATAGAATATTAATGACCAGAACAACTGTGTGCTTGGCGTTTTGGATCTGACTTCATTTCATTATCTCTCATTTCTAGTAAAATAGATGGAGTTTATCCACCATGTTGTAGGTAAAGCTATTCCATCTGCAAGAAAAGGACAATTTCTCCCTTTAAATGTAATAGCTTTGTTCTAACTTGTTTTTTTAATCACTTTGTTAAGTGAAAAGGTTCACTGTGTCATCAGACCACAGAACCTGAGCAACTCACGACATGTCAAATCTAGTCCGCAGCCAAGTGTCTGAGGGCATTGTTAGGTTTCACGTGGTTAAGTGTTAACATTTTCAAGACCTTTAATTGCCCTCTTGGCAGATTTACACTTACGCTGATCAATGGTGACGGTAGCGTCCCCTCCAGACTGGTCCTGGCTTGCCAGCACATCTGAAATCAATAATAAAGGGATTAGTGCAAATTCTGTATCAAATTCATCGGGACTGGGTACAAACAAGTTGCAACTTTGGGCTTCATTTGACCTCTATACAAACACACGTTGGGCTTCATCTGCCTCTATACGTTACCCTTCTCTATCTGACTTACATTTGCGGAGGAGTTCCAGATGGCTCCAGAGTATTTCTCCGTTGGGCACTTTCTGAAGGAACTCATCCTGGTTGAATGAGCAGAGGTCTCGACCTGGAATGTGAATGCTGCCTATTTCCATTTCATCTATGTTAAACTCCTTCATTACCCACACAGCCCAGTGGATCACCTGGTCAGCTGACCAGAGCACCGGGTCTGAGGAGAGAGAGAGAGAGAAACCTCATTCACTAACAATCACGTCTGTTTTTCATCACATTAAGGACTGTTTTTCTGACAGTAATGTAATTTTATTAGTCTTCCTCACCATATGGTATGCCCAGGCGAACCTGCTCTTTGCGGTAGCCTTCAAGTGCTGCGGCCCAGCGTGTAACCTGCTCCGACGTCTCATCAGAAAGGCCAGATCGCTCCACAGCAATGAGCTGACCCTCCTCCACCAGAGTCCCTTCTTCTCCTGCTGCGTCTGGATCAATCACCACCTCTACTGTTTCTACTGGCTTCACAATTTCCAAAATGTTCAACTTCTCCTCACCTGCACAAGGGGGAAAAAACCCACACAAATGAGAGACGTTGATGTGCGTATGTGCACATGTGAATTTGGACACAAACATCAACATATAACTGTATATTATCGGATTTTTTTTATTTTATCAGTACCCGGTTTGGTTATAATCTGCAGGCTGAGCTGCACTGTACCATCTGTCTTTACTCCCTGATCGAAGAGGCTGTGATCAGGGTGAAGCTAAAAACAAAAACACAACAGATATGCTGAATCAGAGGTAAAGACACAGCAACAAAATAATCAATCATAAGAGATCTTGATATGCTCTATTTATGTAGTGTTACCTGAATGTCCTGCAAGCAGATCTCATATGCATCCAGTGACATCTGGATACGGGGCTCCAAAAGCTTCTTCAAATTGCCAATGGGCTCATTGATGTCAATATCTTGTTGAATCAAATCTGATGCAGTGATGGTCTGCTCCTCGACACTACAGATAAAAGGTGGGATGGGACTGTAAAATGTGTAGTTGCTGCATGGGCAAGCATATTCAATTCAAAATGACCATGACCTCTGCTTACCCTTCCTCCAGGCATGCCTGCTTCTCCCGTTCATCGATCTCAATCTCTATCATGTCTTCTGGTTCACTTTTAGACATTCTGTTTTAGGCAGTGCTAAGCTGTAGGAAAGTAATGAAAGGGATATTATTCTGCAATGTATACAGATTATAACATTTTAATCAATTAACAGTACTAAAAAACAAACGTAAAATTACACTAGTAATGTTATTGTTGATATTTTTGTTGAACACTTTACAACATAACACAAGCCAAAACCTCCATCAACAATTCCAATGATGATCAAAACATTTGAATATATATATTCACAAATGCAGTATAAATTGCAGTTGCAATTCATTTAAAATGAATTGACAACAATGCAAACTACCAAACACTCTCTGCCTCCCAAATGTGAGAATTTTCTGCTCTTTTCTCTTTATGTTATTGTAAATTGAACGTTTTGGGGTTTCTGATAAAAACAACTCATTTGAAGTCACCTTTAGCTCTGGGAAATTTAATTTTTTTACTATTTTCATACATTTCAGTTCCCAAGCAATTAATAAGAAAATAATAAAAATCAAATAACAAAATGCACGAAATTGTCATTTGAAATGGAATCAAATCGCATTTTAGCTTGAACGAAAATCACTTTCACTCATTTTCTGTTGATCAACTAAACAATTAATTTACCAATTGTTGCAGCTGATATTATTCATAATGCCACAAAGAAGCCACTAAAAGGCATCACAAAGTTTTAATCACGGATGTCTCAATAATACACAATATGACAATATGTCAATATGTAGATGTGGGGTAGTGTGTTCAGGTTCCATGATGTAAATACGAAACATCAGTTTGGGGATTTCTTTTATAAAAGGCCTCTCAGCCCCGGCTCCTCATTGGCCGTCTGGGACAGTTCACTGACTGCTCCAACTGCTAACGTTAGCCAACTCGAGGGCGAGGCTTAGGCGTCTAAAGGCCAACTGATAGGCCATTAGTTACAAGAAAGTGACCAAACATAACTGCACATCATAAACACATGTTGTAAACACACACAGAACTAAGATTTTAACAGCAGACTACACGTGTCGACACATGAAGCGGGTCTACAATGGACCAAGTTAGCTACGTGAATGCACCGCGGGGCGAGGCAGCCCGTTACACAACCGTTGGCCCCCGCGTGCTAAACAACAGTTAAAATATCCTAAAGACGCATTGCGCTTTATAACCGACACAAATCTCCGTTAAGTCACACTTTAACTCTGCACGTAGAAAACTTTTAAAACGGAAATAGAATAAACGGAAACAAAACAGCATAGGGCAAATGGAAAGGAGCCGGAAATCCTGGCTAAGGTTTACAGCGATGTAAGACTTCCGAGAGCAGCTGTGATAAATCCGACACACGCGTCCAAAGGAAAATTAACGCCACCGGAGCAACTGCGATGTCACTAATACACTGAAACAACGCTCGGTTAAACACAAACTGCATCTACACAGAGAAGTATGGACTAACGAGCCGTTTGGAAGTATACGTACTTTGTTTGTGGCTGGACGGTGGTCAGCCTCTCCGTTTCGCTGCGTCTACTCAGCTTTACTGTGTTAGCACTCAGCCAACGCCGAACTGGTATAACTCAGTTTGACCTAAAACAAAAGTAACGTTATTTCTATTTTGTAGATACCTAGAAAACAGCAGTCGAAGCGGCGGTAGCCTGCGTTAGTCTAGCTTTAGGGGAAGTTGGATAATGCTCGGAGTGTGTTTTTATGGCTGGCTTGAAGGTAGGCGGCCTCTTCCCACTAAGCTAGCTAGGAATCGACAACGGCTAGCAAGCTACAAAATAGCGGGAAGAGTCCAAGTACGACAAATACACCCCTTAACGTTACATGGCCACAATTCAGTACTTTCTTCAGAACAAGCACATATATCCTCGAAATATCCATACCTCTTAAAATTCAGGCCTTCAACAACTGTGGTGGATTAGCAGCCAAAACTCATACACAGTCGAGTCGTATCATGCAAGTTTTTAGTCACCTACACACACACTCAGGAGGGGCGGAGACTAACTGGCAAGACATTTACCCTCAAAACTTATATGGAAAATATAAAAGGTTTAGATACCATAAATGTATTACCCACACTTGAGTTCTTTGACAAAATAGCCACATTAATTTCATTAACTAACTTTCTGCGTTTTCTTCCATCGACTTCAGTGAGTTTTATTTTGACGTGTCTCCTGTTTTCCACAAGTAAATAAAGACTTGCAAATAAGTAAAAGTCAAATATGAGGACGATCTGTATAATTACGCTAACAGTTTGAAATCTGCCATTTTAAATATTTGTTACAGGGTGGGGATTCTAGGGGGCCCTGGAGCAAAAAGATGTGCCCCTTTTCAGCCTCCCCCTATACACAGGCTCACCAAACACATTTTGCCCAGGGTCCCAGAACCCAACAAGTTTTCCTCTGTTTAAGAATATTCACCATACTGTAAGCATACAATATTAAAGGTATACATAACCTCAATACTAGGTGAAAAGGCAGGACCACATTATGTCCCATGCTATTTTAGTTACTGCTACAGGCAATCTGGATCCTGCCCAAAGTCTCCATACCTACAGGCCTATATGAGTCTGGTTTCCTTTGTACATTATGTTTACTCATTTAGCTGACACTTTTATCTAAAGCGACTTACAATTGCTATATATATATATATATTTTTATATAATTGTACACCTCTGGAGACACAATGGTGGATGGGTCATAGTGGGGAATTGAACCCAGGTCTCTCATACCAAAGACATGTGTTTTATCCACTGCACCAACACCACCCCTTGTACAGTTCTTAATCCAACCCAGTGTTTTGGTAAAGGCTATGTAATAGTTATATTAATGCACATTATAATGCATATTCTTTATTTATTTGTATTTCCTTGTATGTATAAACCTATTTTGCAATATTGGTGTTCACCTCAACAATAAACAACTGGACTAGTCCAACAATAGATGTCCTGTACAAGAAGGGCCAACGTCGTCTTCATCTGCTGAGGACACTGAGGTGCATTTGTTTGTACAGGACACTGTTAAAATCATTCTGCGACACTGTGGAAGGCATGGGTCTTTTATGCAGTAAGTAGTCTGTTGGCGAGCCAGAAGCACAGAGAGGGACAGGAAAAGACTAAATACACTGGTTAAGAGGGCTAGTTCTGTCCTAGACTGCCCTCTAGACACCCTACAGGAGGCGACCTGTGCAATGTTCCATATCAGTCACATCTGTTTATAAAAAGTGTATATAACAGGTGTATATAGTGTTCAAATAAGTCTTTGCTAGCTTGTTCTTCTATTATATTTTGTATTTTTCTATTGTATTTTTGTTTAATGTGTATTGTCTTATCTGTTGTGTTTTTTCTGGAGCTGCTGCAACAAGCTAATTTCCCCAATGTGGGATCAATAAAGTCTGTCTTATCTAAAAAAGCTGATTCTGATGGGGTTGGCCACTTTGTTTGTGCAGCCTGAAGAATAGGCTAGGTGATGTTCAGTGACACATGTTGACAATGACAAAAAAAAAACGACGTGTCTACGACCAAGCTCTTCTTTCCCCCTTAATATATCCACAAAAGGGCCAAGTTTACTAAATAAATGTATCCCAAGTGGTGTAATTTGTGGTTTGTATCATTTGACAACGGGTAAGTTATATGTCTCACTTTCATGTAAGCCAAAATGTTGCTTCTGGGGATCACTAAATTCAACATAATAAAATTATATGTTAAATGCTTGAATATAAGTAGTTCCAGAAAGGCCATTTGGATCCTTTATGTGCTTGCACCGTAGCTCCCCCAAGTATTCAGGATAAAGTTAGCTTTTAATTTGCATCTATATCCAGTCACACTTGGTGGTTTCGATATAACAATGAAACATTAACATTATAAGAAAAGGCAAACAGTCTGTGTTGGTGCCACTCCTTGAAAACAGAGTCATACAGTGAAAGAATAGTAGTACAGAAGTACTTCACCTTGATCAAAGATAAAATCTCTATGTTAAAATGCAGAATTGTAACTTAATACTTTACTGCATGGTTTTACCAAATGTTTTAGAAATGTTTCTGTCATTGTTTTTACATGTTCCTGTACTCAAAGGCTGATGTATTTTACATGTCATATTATTTGTGCGTCTGATTTTGTATGTGCTTATGTAATTCGTGCTTTTATGTTTTATCCATGTTCCTGTGTTGTCTGCTTATGATTACATGTGTATGTGTTTAATGCTTTCTGTATGCCATATGTTAATGTTTCTTTCTTATAACATCAACCTGCAAGGGACTCCAGATGAAAATTTGTCTGTACAGCTAAATTTGGCTCATTTACATTTTGGACATAGTGCTTATGTTCATTATGTTGACTGTATGGAGTGTATATACAGTTTGAAAGCAACTCTTGTTTCGAAAGTCACGGTGGAGACGTTAATGACTGATATTTCCGGTTTGGAGGTCTTCCCTTCAAAATAAAGACGATCATTTTTGTTTGAAGGTAATGTAAAAATCCCAATGTAAACTGTAAACCATGGACACTTCAAAACAGTACCATTGTAAAATAGGCCAACTTAAATGGTAACTTTGTCCTTAAATTATTAAAGTTTAAAATTATAGTGTGGGTGCAGAACAGGGAATGTTTTGACGTATTTATGCATTTACCAACTAAGACCTGTACAGTGACTTTTTAAATGAAAATATGAGGACATGATAGGCTAACAGGAGTATTTTGATGTATATACTGCAAACCAGTAGAACCATGAGTAGAACACAAAACTATGGATTATATCAACAATTTCCAGAGACAGTGTCAACAAAAACAATTGTCTATAATTCATCGGCATTTCCAAGGCATGCAGACCATGAACTGTTCATTGGCTAAACTTGTTTTTATTATTGTATTATTTATTTTATTAGCTTATTTGTTTTTAACAACCTCCTCTTTGCACATCAGGACTACCAGAACACTTCAACACACTGTATCTTAACACTTGAATATAGCTGGACTGTTAAAACTGGGACTCACTCCGTGAATGCTGTAATATTTTATATTCAACTATATTTGAATGTTTAACTATTTCTTTTTATGTATGTATTTAAGTTGTCTTGTAATTTTATGTATCTTGCTGCTATGCTTTTCTTATCTATCTATCTATCTAAATGTTTAAGTATGTACGTTATAAATGGGCTTCAAAAGGGTCACATTTATTGCGAGGATATTTGATTACATTAGATTGGCCAGGTGTGTCTAATTACTTTTTAAATGATAATATAATTTGTTTGGGTCTTCTGCAAAGATTCAGATTCAGTAGCTATATGTTTGAGAAGATTATACTGAAGGAGCTGGGACGGAAGTCTTGACGCTGTTGCTGCCGGTTGAGCACAGGCGAGCCAAGATGGCAGAGTACCTGGCCTCCATTTTTGGGACAGAGAAAGATAAGTAAGTAATTAACGTTTATTCAGTTAACCGAAAAGCAGTTTTTCGCGTACGGTTTCCTCCCAATCCTGCTTCGACTCGTAATACTATATCTAGTGGAGTTTGCAGTTTGTAGCTGGGAACGTTACCCTGGCTTTAGCAGCTAACAGCTAGTGCTAGCATGCTAACGTTAGTAAAATACCACGCCGCCACTGTTAGCTACTGCAACGTCTAGGTGCTGAACGGTGCTGGGATGGCCAGGAAACAGCCGCCACAATCAATGACCTATTATGAATGAATTAAAATAGAATCACTTTATTAATTAAACTCGACTTAAAGTGATATACTAGCTAACGACCACCGAGCACTGAGTTAGCTAATTAGCCAATGCTAGTTACTTTCTGAAACCCGTAGTCTTTGTTACAGCGGGAAATACACCAGCTAAGCTAACATTAGCTTCTCACTGTGTTTTTAGGCAAGTTGATTGTTTCCTAGCCCTCTTCCATCATCGTTTTGGGAAGTGAATTAATAGTAACACTGATGAATGAGAGCAGGTGTACATCTGCTCAATGCGCCATGTAACGTCTTTTTGCTCTTTTAAAACCTTTTTATTTATATTTATTAACATCCACTTAGCACTTGTCTTTCTCTTCTAGCAAACGGCAGTTGTTTTTAGGAGTTCCTGCCAAGCCCTTAAGAAAACCCAGACACTAAACTTTTGTACAACTTTTACGAAAATTGTAATAATTTAAATTGGTTTTGGTAAACCCCGTATTGAAAGGGTAATGGTTTTTTTTCTTTGGTTCACTCTTTCTTTTAATCACACTGAAAATAACGTTACATTTTGGACCATCTCAATTCATGCATTTTCTTATTTATAAATACATTTCTGTTTAATGTCAGGTTGCATGTTTAACTAGATGTATACATCAAGCTATGAAACATTGTCAGGAGTGATGTTTGTAAGCCTGCCAGAAGTCACACCTTGCAGACCCAAGGCTGTGGACTCTCATAACACATTACAATGGAGAATGAATTTTGCACACTTTTTTTCAGTCCTAACATTTGTTGAGGACAGTTTTGTTTGTGTTGTCAAGAAATAATTGTAGTATAAGAAAGAATTGGAATATTGTGTAGGTCTTCAGGTCCCATGAGAACAGATTCCAGCATGATGACAAAGTCAAGAGTATTATATGTTTTCATGTTTACTGTATTACATCTTCATTATTTGTCTTTTTTCCTTAGGGTCAACTGCTCCTTTTATTTTAAAATTGGTGCCTGTCGACATGGCGACCGCTGCTCCAGATTACACAATAAGCCGACATTCAGCCAGGTATGATCTTCCTTTGTCTTACAAAATGTCCTAATATAGATAAACAGATAAGGGAAAGGGCATGTCTACCGTTTAGTGTAAGGGCTTTACAAATAAAATTTACTTGACTTCACTTGAACTAGTTGCAAGTTTAATCTGTGATGCACACTCCTTGTTATATGTCATACCCATCTTTCAATCCTCTAATACCAGACGACGACGACAACAACAGGGCAGGGATGAAACTCAGAAATTGCATACCAGTAATATTTACACTAATGAAGCACTAAAAAGTTGTGCTTTTTCTGCATACCCTTATTGTCTGCAATTTGTACTGACATGCACATTACGGTTGATAAATATTTAATTGTGCCATGTGGATTATAGACAGACATTTTAGTATCAGTTAAATAACTTATTTTATATATATTAAGTGACATTTAGTTCTCAGTCTTGTGTGTTGGATTTACAAATATAGTTTATGTAGTGTAATTGTAATTTAAGGAATATAAAAATTGTCATTATTGTGTTATTAGGGCTGAGCACATTACGCATTATTGCGTTAATGCATTAATTAATTAACGGCAACAATATTTTTCACACGTTAACGCAGTTTTTATTATTATTTTGAAAGTCCGTTGCTCACTGGCTCTGAATGCACGTACAGTGAAACCATGGGTCACAGGAGGGGTGGGATGTTGATCAGCCTGTAAGTTACCCACCCAAACAAGCAGTGGAGGGGAGGCTTCGGCAGACTACGCTAGATGCAGCGTGTGGGAGAAGTAGATAAACAAAAGCAAGACAAGCAATCAAGACAATCCTCTCTGCACATGTAAATATCACTTCATGTCATATCATGCACGAGCCTGGCACATATTTGTTGTTAATTGTTGTTCCATTGTTATCTTCATTTTTATTATTATTTTTATTTTTTTATATTGTCAGTTGTATTATTTTTTTCTTCTGTTATTTTTATATAACTTGCATTTGTTTATTACATATTTATATATTTCTACATCTATTTATGTCAGCTGCATGTCTGTCTGTGTGTAGCACCTTAACACCAAAGCAAATTCCTTGTATGTATAAAACACTTCTTGGCAGTAAAGCTCCTTCTGATTAGTATTGGGGAAGATGTCGGTGTTCTTAAAATCACAACGTAGTTGCTTGGCTCCCTGGGGTTGCTCTTTGCCCAGGTGACCGCTTTCTGTGAGTAAAGGCAGGTGCTCTATGGATAGTAACCAAGGCAACAGCCAAGTTAAAATTACAGGCTACATAACTTTACCTGATAGGCCTTCATCTAATTTTGCAGGGATGCTCTGCCATGCGAATTCCCTCCTGTTGATGTCCTATTTAGTAAACAGTATTAGATTCTGGAAACTCACAAACATGAGGATCAGTCTCTCTTGCAATGATTTGTGCAGCGTGTCGTGTAAGCTACAAAAAGTTCAAGGCAATTGAACTTGGGCGGCGGGGATATGCATGAGTCGAACACCTCACTCTAACAGGGACTCTTGCTACTGAACATAGACTGTTTGTGCTCCTCCCTGATAAAACAAAAATGTTTCTGCGGATACCTGTTCAGAAAAATAAACAAGAAAACAGATTTATATATGTGTGAAAATTGCACAAAAAGACACATTCACTGTCTTGATTAGTTGCTTTTCTTTTCAGTTAGTGGGTTCAAGATAGACAGTAGGAGTAATGGATGATAAACAATGACACATTTTATCTTGTAGTGTTCAGAAATGTCACGATAGTGTTGGTTTTTTTTTTTTATTGTGGTTTTTTTTTTTTTGGAATATGAAATCTGAATTTTGTACATTACAATCTGTTATGTTCTTTAAATTATTGGTATTTGACCAAAAGTAAGCACTGTGCTGCTATACCCAGCCCTAATCAAAACAAATAATCCCAAAAATGTTCACTTTTGTGTTTCAGACGATTGCTCTCCTGAACATTTACCGGAACCCTCAAAACAGTGCCCAGTCTGCTGATGGCCTCACCTGTAAGTGTTTTCTCTGATCATACACCCATGTTTTCTCTGTCTCCCATTATACCTATGTAGTCAACAGTAGAGTTTGAAACAGGCATAACAGTGTGATACTACACAGGCAACTTGTAGTCATTCTGGTAGAAATTTTATTTACCAGCAATTCAAAAACAAATCAATTTCTCACATCGTCGCAATTAAGACAATGTCAGCGAATGTCCATTGTTAAGTAAATTTTACATAAGTACCTTTAAATATAACAATAATTATACACAGTTTTTAATCCACACAGGGCTCTACAGTGCGACCGTTTTGCTCACATATGCCCCTAAAAATCAATGCTGGCGAATCAGAAAAATGATTTACAAGCTCAATGTGCGAATAACCACAACCTAACATAATCCTTCCCACCCCGCCGCCCATTGTTCAATACACCCCCACTCAGAGTTGCTGGCAGGGTGCAACGCAAAGCTTGTCAAATGAGTTATCTACACCGGAGCACCGGGAGAGATCTCGGTGGGCGGGTCTCTTGGTGCCTGCTTGAGCAGCTTGTTACAAAAACAAAGACCGAGATCGGTGTCAGCAGCTGAATCAATGATACAGAGGGCAGAAGAAAGATAAACAGGTTTGTGGGTTTGGCTAGCTGGCTATATTGGGTGCCTTTTGTTAAAATCGATGTGCTCATCTATTTCACTTTTCGTCAACTGACCAATCACAGCCTGGATAGGGCGATATTAAAATAAAATTTATCCAGGTAGTACCCAAGTAGTAGTCCCATTATGTGACATCAGCATTTTGTGTAGCTACATGAAGTGCCGTTGACGTAACTTTTAACAATTTAATGCAGGTTATAAATTAGGGGTGGGAGAAATAATCGATTCTTAGATGCATCGCGATGCGGACGTGGAAGATTATGAATCGATTAACAAATGTCTAAAAAAAAATTGTTTTGTTTTTAAATGTTAATTGATAACCGAATGTTGATGGAATGCAAAAGGCGGAAGTGGAGCCCCCGGACCGTGTGTGGAGCGCACAACAAGGAGACCAGCCCTGTATTCGGCACACCACCGCTGTGGAATGAATAACCACCCACTTTAATTTCACACAATACTTAATAATAATTAATTAATTAAATTAATAATCATATAATGCACAAGTAATGATTTTAACTCGCACACTGCAAGTATGGTGACACTGGACGCTCGGCAGCTCTCTGTGTATCTTGTGTGTGAGAGCGAGCGGCAGAACGTGACGCTGAAAGTTAGCAGAGAAATATATTAGCAGTAAGTTTCAGGCTGGTAGTAAACGTGCAGCATAGGTGACAGTAAAAGTCTGTAGTTTCCTGGAAAAGCGAAGGCTGTTGGCGCTAGCTAACATCTCCCCTGTACAAGGGCTTTCTCTGTCCCCCACACCAGACTGCAGACTTTAGGGACAGAGCCTTCAGCGTCACAGCCCCCACCCTCTGGAACTCATCCCCACAGAGATCCGAAATGCTCCCTGTCTGGACACTTTCACAAATCTACTAAAAACCCAGGCGTTCAATTCTGAATGACTTTCTTGTTCTGTCACTGTGTAAAGCGTCATTGGGTCCTGTGAAAGGTGCTAAAAATATTTATTTATGTAACGTTAGCTGAATTAGTAACGAAGTAATATTAATTATCGGCTGTATGTCAGTAGGTCTACTAACTAACCTACTAGTCAAGGGTTGAGAACATCTGGTACAAGCTGAGACTAAACTGGTGTACAGCTCTGTCCTGTATACATACTGTACATCCTGATTATTATTTTTCTGACAACTGGTTGATGGACCATGGAGCTGAGGTTAATAAAGTAAAATAGGGATGCGAATTAGTCCTTTTAAGCTAATTAGAAGATGTTTCCTTTGGATTTTAATGCACACATTAAATGCTTAGTAATTATCCAGGATCCTGTATAGAAAAAACTGATGCATTGATAATCGTTCTGTAATCGAATCGCAGCCCTCTGGATTGTAATCGAATTGTGAGGTGCCCAGAAATTCTCACCCCTATTGTAAATACAACCAAGTTCAATTGTATAACAGTGGCATTGAGGTACAGCCAGACTGAACTTACTGATTGCAGATAGTGAAGAGCAGGTTGGCGCTTCGGGGGGCAACATAAGTGAACTGTAACCTGGAAGGAGTCACAGCTTTGGTGCCATGTGTATTTATTGTACAGTAAATAAATGTAATTGTTGCTTCTGAAAGCAGACATTAAGCTGCACTTGAATTGATCATTCTGTCCCAAACAACCTATTTGGAGGCATCAGCACCAGGTGGCACACTTACCATGTTTGTCTGGTTTCAACTGTAGAGGCCAAAGCTCCGCCTAAGAGCCCTTATGCCACTTAATCCAGTCATTCACCCTCCTGAAAACAGCACCTTGTGTCAACATATGTGTTCGTCTCAGTTTGTGTAAAACAGAATTTATTGCAGAAATCATAAATTAAGTCCATGTTTAGTTGTGTTGTTTCTGTTATCATTTTCTCTTATAACCACTAGGTGCCATCAGTGACATGGAGATGCAGGAGCACTATGACGAGTTTTTTGAGGTAACTTATGCCATTCTGAAAATTGCCTCATGTAGTCTGCCTAAAATCACACCACTTTTCCACCATTACTTTTTCCTTAACTTCTTTCTAATCTTCACAACCAGCTAAAACTACAACTACTATAGTAAATAGCTATTGATGATAGAAATAAAATCTGCCTACTTGCACCTAAAGCTCACTAATATACATGTTATTTCTAGTTTCTTGAATGTGTACAGAACTGACCATCATTGCCATTTTACAAGGGGCTTTTTTTTTTTTGCTTCTGAGCACTTGCCAGCAGAGACTCCAGGAAGTTACTGGTTTCATCTAAAAAATAAACAGTACATAACCACCTGTAAAACGTCAAGTTGCGTGAATTAGCAACGTTGATATAATGTAATAGTTAATGAAATTTAGATGTGCTGGTAGGTGGATTTTCGCTAGCCGTTTCCCTCCGTTTCCAGTCTTTATGCTAAGCTAAGCTAACTGTCTCCCATCCTTGCAGGAGGTCTTCACAGAGATGGAGGAAAAGTACGGAGAGGTGGAGGAAATGAACGTATGTGACAACCTCGGTGACCACCTAGTAGGAAATGTGTATGTGAAGGTGGGTGTCAGGTCTAAAAGCTGCATATCCTACCACTACTGTAATGCCATGGTTTTTATAGCTTGGGTCCTTATCTGAACTACACTCTTGTCTCTTGGTGGTCCCTTTTTATAGTTCCGTTATGAAGAGGACGCAGAGAAGGCCGTGATAGACCTGAATAATCGGTGGTTTAATGGACAGCCCATCCATGCTGAGCTTTCCCCCGTCACAGACTTTAGAGAAGCCTGCTGCCGCCAATATGAAATGGGGTGAGTGATGAGAACACTCGGATGATAAACCATTAAAAGATTGTGGGAGCCGGCGGGGCATTGCTCATTAAAACACTCAGGGATTCAAGGAGAAAGTTCCACACAGTTTTTACTTATAGCTGTAAAGGGCAGGATTGATGCTGTTTGCCAGACTACAAAATGAAACTATTGGCTCTTATCTGGCAAACATACGTCACAAGTCAGTGTCTGCCTGCCAGAGATGTTAATTCAGAAGTGAAATGCCACCGTGTATTATTTTGATATTTAAAAAGTTAGTGTGGATAGCTGTTCAAAAAGCCCGACATAGTGATGAGTCTGCTCAATAAATGATAGTGTTAGCAGCCTACACTCTTCCAGCATTTTTTATTTGACAGCAACAGTAGAGTAATGACAGCGCTGAGCGCTGACCAATAGATAACGATAGCAGATTAAACAGTAGTCCCTTGGTTATACATAGGTCACATTAATATTTGAATCACATTAATTGGGCTCAGAACTGAGCAGCAGCTTGTCGTCCGTCTGTGACAGTGTTTCAGGCTGCTAAAGTTAGCTAACATTATTCTGTGTATTTATATTGAAATTATATTATGTTTTAATTGAAATTAACTCGTAACTAACATTAGCGCAGCACCCAAATGGGAGACTGAAAGCTGTCAATGCGATCAATTTGGATGATGTGATATCTTCAGCTTTGGCAACGGTGACTTAAAGCGGTTTGTCATCAGTTCCATAGAAAACCATGTAGCAGTGTCTCTAAATACCCCACTTTCAATGTTATCGTTATCTCAATAATGTGGTTATTGTCATGAAAGTAAATTCTTTTTGTGTAATTAAATACAAAATAAGTTATATCTAAATGTCTTAAAAATTAATTCTTGTATTGTTTTAATATTATTTTGTAGCACTCAGACAGGTACAGGTTATACAGAATTGTTTATCTTCCACTCTTGGCACAAATACAGGCTTTTGTCATATTAGTGAATTGTAGGTTGTGAAAGTGTCTTTCAAAGTCCCTGTTGTTAACAGTATCTAAAGTATGCAGCACAGATTTAATATAAATAAATAAATAAATAAATATTTAGTTAATATCTTCACACATCAGCATACGTAAGCCTGTCTGTTGCAGCTGTTGAATTTGTGAATTTTATTTGTTCATTAACAGCATTCATCTTTTCAGATGGGGAGCAAATGACTCCTAGTAAATCATTTGCAATGAGAGGCGAACGGGCACAATCGCGTGAAACTGGTGTGGTGCTCGTGTCATGTACACTGCTGCCTGATGCCAGAGTTGGAATTGTCTGAACGTTTTATGTGTGACGAGCAGTGCAAAGTATTCACCATGCTCCTGTAAGGATAGGATGTACCTACAATGACCTTCACTGCTCTCTCTTAATTCAAAATAATCTTATACTTGACACAGCTGGAGCAGCATTCTTTGACTCTGCTCTGTTCAACTGAACTCTAGTCCTACTCAAAGGACTAGCTAGCGTACCCAACTAAACTCAACTCACTAATAAACTTGCTAACTGAACTCATTTGGAAGTTTGTAGTTAAGTTTTATAGATTCTTTTTTTAAATTCTAGAAGATATATTTTAATATTGCCATAGTCTATAAAGAAAAACAGTTGTACCTTTTCCATGTCGTTTACTCATGGAGCGATTGCCTGCCTATTCACATGAGGAGCGCAGTGTGACACTCCAAGCAGTCAGAATGCCACTTAGTATCTTAAAAATACTGTAACACCTCCGATGGGGTTCACCTGCCATGCAGTCCTATTTGTCTCTGCTCTAAGTGTTGCCCTCTCTCTGTAGGGAATGCACTCGTGGTGGCTTCTGTAACTTCATGCACCTGAAGCCCATCTCGCGTGAGCTGAGGAGAGAGCTGTATGGGCGTCGGAGAAAGGGGTACAAACCTATCCACTACCTTTTTACATTCAGGAACTTGAGTAAACCTGCATGTGTAGTTGTTTTTGTAGCAATTCATAATCTGTCCTCCTCTGCTTCCACAGCCGCCACAGGTCTCGGTCTCGATCGCGAGAGAGGCGATCTCGCTCAAGAGACAGAGGTCGAGGAGGTGGCCGTGACCACGAGAGACGTCGCTCCAGAGACAGAGAGCGTTCAGGACGATTCTGAACCACAAGCCATGACTACTTGTCCTTCCCTCTCCGTATCCATCCCCAGTCTTTTTTTAAGTTTGTACCCTTCCAGATGTATTGTAGGACTGATAGAAAGGTACCTGATTTTTGAAGCTGTGACAGCATTGACGAACTTGTTTTTTCTTGATTTCTGAAAATGACTTTCACCTCCATTAAATTGAACATTTTTACTTAACATGAGTGTTTCATGAATCTTTCTTGCGTTAAGCTTAAATATCTAGGTTATGATGGCAGTGCTTTTTTTGCTTACTTCCGATTGCCCACAGCAAGAGTAAATGTACACACTGATTGTTTACTTGTAATAACAATTACCATTCATGGACTCTATCCTCATAGTCACTTAAAACAGAAGTGTCTATTGGTTATAACACTTTGAGAGAGAGACTGACTGAGAGAGACTGACTTGCAACACTAGTCAGTTTAGGTTCAAACATAAAATCACAAAAAGCATCAAACAGCTGTATTTTCTTCAGTTACACTGAAGAAGCATAGATTGTCTCTGCACACATTTGCTTGTTTTAATTTTACATACAGGTTTCATGCTGCCTCCTGTGATTCAAGGTTTATGTAGGAGAGCAATGACGTAATTCTCCCCTGGCTATAGTGATTACTACAGACGATTTAATAAATCTAAAAACTCCAAAAAAAAAGCTTGAATCATTCAAATACAATACACTTGTGCATTACCACCATATATATATGAAGGTAACAAACAATGCTAAAATAAACTTGATCACTAAATTAATATTTAAATAAATCTGAAGTCTTGATAATCTTAACAGCATGTGGACTAACAGCAAATTATCCTACAATAAATAAACAATGACGAAGTTATTGTTTTAATTTAAAGAAACATTTCCTTTTCTTGCAGGGCAGTGTTTGTTTATTCGGAAGTCTAGATTTATTTTGATCTTAACCCTCAAGTGAAGTACTCCTGTGAAGTATGTCAAGTGAAGTATTTCCTGTCCTGACAGTGGCAGCCGACCTGCAGCGGAAGTGACTCCTTATTGGAGGTTTGCAGTTACAGTCTTGCAGTCTTCTGATGAGCACCAGTGGTTGAGTCAGGTCCCATGTAGACACTGCTTCTTTGTAAGATGAACCACTGGTTTAACCTTGAACAAGACGTTGTGTTTTAAAATATTTTATGTAAAATCAAAAACTATTCATTAACCACACCTGTCAATAAATGCATTGGAGTAAAAAGTACTTACAGCATGTAGTGCTGCAGGAGCGAACCAGAACGATGCACCGAGTGAGCAAATGCAATATTATAAAATTGTCATCGCAAAGTCGGCCGGTTAAACATAGCATGTGCGGATAACTACTTGTGTCCATTCGCATAACTTGCTTAATGACGCGCTGATTACAACCTACTACATCCATAAATCTTCTAATTGTACCTGTGTTTGACTGACTGTGCGTATCCTTGTTTTCTCACCATGATGAAAGTATTCATGAAGTAAGTCTTAACATTTGATCGTGTGGTCAGTTATAGTTGACTTATGTGGTTACATAAGCTTTGAAACGAGATAGGTGCCCTAAAGAAATAGCATACACAGTAATAATAGCCTAATCTAGTTAATTAATTGTGCTCTATAACACTCTGCATTATTAGTACTTTTACCGTTGCATTATTAGTACTTTTACCGTTGATACTTATATTATTATAATAGTGATTTGCATGACTTAAACTTGTAGCCTATTTTCACACTGTGCAGCCTAAATGCTACTTTTACTTAAGTAAAGGAGCTGAAAACGTCCGAGTAGGTTTTCTCCTGTCTGCAGACTGTGGGAGCAGCGGTGGGGGCCAGACAAACGGGTGACTGTGCTGTTGGAAATGAAGTGTTGAGGCTAGGAGAGGCTCGGTCAGTGTTGAACTCAGGTGACTTGTCTGACGGACAGGTGAGTGCACTACTCTTTAACGTAGACAGTAACATTGCGTTGTTCCTGATTTATAATGTAGCTTATAGGCCCTATTCTGTTTAAAGTCTTGTAAATAGACATGTTCCAACTTATAGCATTGTTTTATTCATCACTTTAATCTGGTAACGCCCGCGACAAAACATCTCAAAACACGTTTTAGTAATGTAATTTCAATCAATCATTGAAAATATGAATTTATTTTACATTAAATTAATATAACATTAAAACACTAATATATGATGTTTGTCTCTAAATTATTATACAGGATGTTTGTCCGGATGAGCTATTGTAGTTAAATGAAATGACATTATTTACCAAATAAAATATCCCCCAGGTTTGAATGACGACTCAAATTTCTCCACTGGTGTTGAATGAAATGAATGTAGTTCTGCAACTAATTATTATTTTCATTATCAATTAATATGTCAATTAAAGTCAGAAAAATTATGAAAATGCATCTGTTTTTGTTCAACCAACAGTTCATCCTTCAAAGATATTTAGCTTCACATCACAGGGGACGGAGAAAAGCAGATTCACATTTGAGAAGCTGCAACCTGTGAGTTTTTTTAAAAAACTTTTTTTGCTTAAAGATGATTTGTCTTTTAGAAAAATAGTTGCCAATTATTTTCTCTTGATAAACTAATTGATTTTAACTTGGCACTGTAGGGAAAGCACATGTGTTAAGTAATAAAATCAATGATGACTGAATTCCATTTAGCTGCTTCAGTTCTAGGGTCCTGGGCTGCAGGCGAATAGTCAAAAGAAATGTCTTTTCCTTGACCCCAGTGGAACATCTCACGTCCTCAAGGAAATATGTGACTTAGGAAATAACCCTGCTAAGAGAATATTACTGTCTTTTTAAAAATCAACTTTATTTGTAACACAGGGAAGATAAGGACAGTGACACACACACTCTCATGATGTACAATTAAATTTAGGTTTCCTGTCCAAAACAGAATCACCAGATGTATGAAAGAAGACTTGGGCACATATTTTGTATCAATGACATCTTCATAGCTTATCTCCGATGGAGTTGTAGAGTGAATGTTGAATGAATGGACAGATGAGACTCCTGGTTGTCCAAAACGAGTAAACAGTGCTTCTCATTTGAGCACTTTTTATGTTCATTGAAATATTTCGGGAAGTCAACAAAGGGTATTTTATTCATCTATCCAGAGGGTTTTGCCCTTCCTTTGCTTCCAGGTTCAGTGACAGCATTGTGTGCTGCTTTAATAAGACTGTAAACCACTCTTTGCTGGCCTTTTTGTTTTCTAAACACATAGGCGCAAACTGAAGCTGGTGTGCCACAGCAAAGTGCTTGGCAAATCATCTGACCTCACTTGACGACAGACCAAAACAAATGTCAGCTGACCTAGTAATATATTCAACAAGCTGCTTCTCCAAATCAGGTGAAAAATTGGCATGGGTGTCTGACTACTTGTCTGGTAATCTTTTGACATTACTGAGTCAGAGTATGGTAATTTATGTCAAAATCCTTCACTGTATTCCTGATTGATTTATTCTGCAACTTCACCTGCCTGATTGCCTTTAACATTATGTCAGGTGAAGAGCTGCCATGCTCTGTCTTTTGCTGATAATTTAAAACCACCTTCCTTCTTTCCTTAAAAAAAAAACATATTTCCTTACAGCAATTACAAATAAATTACATGCTTATTAAACTGTCTACTATCCTTTCCACAATGCAATTCATAACTCCACACTAAATTAATTTGAAATAGTGTATGTGTGTGTCTACTAACACACCACATGCCTACTGTATGAGACAGTATATCCCCACATGCACAGTCGCACTACTTCATAAGTGTCACGAATTCTGTTTTGTGTAGTCCAGGGATGTGCCTGCTGCTATAAACTACACTGTAGCCATAATAATGTATTTACAGTATAATTGAATGAGAGCTAATGAGAGTCAGAGCTAATCACACAATATCCCAATGTTTTTGAGTGTGTTCTAAGTGTCTGTTTGTACTGGGGCAAGTTGTTGCATGTGAGGACTTTACCCAAAGTCATTTAGACAACTTGCACTAAAATGACATGTGTGCTAATGTTTGCTAAATCTCAAGGATAGCTCAACATAGTCAACAACAAGTGCCTTTGTGTACATAGTATTGTTGCTAATAATGCAATATGCTTGTTCTTCAAGATTGCTCCTAACTGAATAGATATGAAAGAGAAGAAATCTATATTTATGGATTTGGAGACCATAAGTTTTGCCTCATGTCCCAAGCATAAAATAGGTACTCTGTTGTTTCTACATTTACGTGGTGAAACTACAATTGTGCATCGCTTTAAATGTTGCTGCCACGAGGAATTGTGGAGCGGCATTATCTATTTTCCTTTCTTAAAGGATGGTCTATTGTACCCTTAAAGGAGAGAAGAAAAGAAGCATTGAAACACATTTTATTAAGCAGTGAAGCCCATTGTGTCTCCTGGTTTAGCCCATTGAAAATAAAACAGGTCAGGCGCAGACCAGGACTCATTGCCGACTCTGTATTTCCCCTCAGCTCTACGTGGTGTCTTTTATTTAACTGTTTTGGGTTTACAGCCTTACAACACAATTTGACCGCTCTGATAAACTCATTGCACTTTACCTGCTAAAACACCAGACAGACACAATTAGCGACTAAAGAGCCAGATATTTCCTTCAGGATTTGGTGGAGACCAAAAACAGATCTAAAAGGCGAGTGAAAATTGGACTTAGTTTTATCGCTCTGGGCCTGTTTTTACAGTATTTGTTTATTTATTCAAATTTTGAATGTTTTGTTTGTGTGCATGTGTGATTGTAACACCTGCCCCGTCTCACTGCAGGTGAACCATGCCTACTGCAGCTAAGTTGATAAATGCAGACATCACTGTGGATCAAAAGTCTTCCAGTGTGGATGGGGATGCTGTAACTGTCATAGGTGGTCATGGGTTATCTGCAACTGGAGAACAGCACTGTCTCAAGGCTCAGGATGAATCAATCCGGGAGAGTGAGCTGGAGAAAGGAGAAGGGACTCCTCTTCAGAGGAACTGGATCCGGCCTGATTTACCCAGCAGATGTACCTGGAGGCTGGGTGCACCTATTTCAGAGTCCCCTCATAGTCACCCAGCACAGTAAGCAGTAGACAGTTAGAGTGGGGGGATGACATCCTTCCTGTTACCAAAATAACCAAAATGCATCCCCCTTGTTGCTGCCAACCCCCTCTCCATCCCCTAGTGGAAAAGAGCTTGCACTGGTAAATGCGTTGTTTAGTTGAATATGTTGAATAGCTAGTCTTCCTGACTCACTGACCCTTTATCTGACTGAGGTTTGTGCAAGTTAGAATCTATGATGGTCTCAAACATGTGTCTGAAATATCACTAGCCTAAGTCTGCTGTGTATTGAGGAATCCATTGCGCTGTCAGTGCTAGATGCAGGTGAATTTGTTAAAAATGAACAAATGTGGCATTAAGAGTTATATTAATATAATAATAATCCTTATTTGTAGAGCACTTTTCAAAAACAAGTTACAAAGTGCTTTAACAAGTGTAAAGAATAATACAAAAAAAAAAAGATAAGAGCATGAAAATTTAATATAAAATTAGTAAAATACAATAAAATAAAAGGGATAAAATAAAGTCAAATAAGATCGGGAAAAGCTCTCCTATAAAAGTATGTTTTAAGAAGGGACTTAAAAGAGTTCACTGACTCAGCCGACCTGATTTCCTCGGGCAGGCTGTTCCAGAGCCTCGGGGCCCTGACTGCAAACACTCTGTCCCCTTTAGTTTTCAGTCGAGACTCTGGAACAGACAACAGACCTCTGCCCGAGGATCTCAAGGTACGTGCTGGTGCGTATGGGACTAAAAGGTCAGAAATATAACAAGGCGAGAGACCATGAAGAGCTTTAAAAGTGATCAATAGAATTTTAAAGTCAATTCTAAAACATACTGGGAGCCAGTGT